>NW_025212987.1:28123-29900 GCF_004010195.1 Chiloscyllium plagiosum
AGCACCCGGAGGAAACCCACGCAGACACGGGGAGAACGTGCAAACTCCACACAGTCAGTCGCCTGAGGCGGGAATTGAACTCAGGTCTCTGGCGCTGTGAAGCAGCAGTGCTAACCACTGTGCCACTGTGCCACCGTGCCGCCCACATCCAGGCATTATCTAAATTTGATGAGAATGATGCGGAAGCCTTTTGAATTTCATTTGAGAAAGTGGCTAAACAAATGCAGTGCCCAGTGACCTTGCGGATTTAGTTGATCCAAACAAAGCTGATAGGTATTTGCATCCCTATCGGAGGAGGTATCTGAGGAGTATGAGGAGATGTAGAAAGCCATCTGAAGTGCATGCGAGCTCGTGCCAGAAAACAACAGACAGCGTTACAGGAATCTAAAAAAGGGTCCCTGGTTAAACGCACATTGACTTTAAAAGGATCAAACAAAGTAATTTTGAAAGGTGGGTAAGGGTATTAAAAACTGAGCAAACCAATGACACTGTTAAAGAGATTCTTATTTTGGAGAATCTCAACAATTCATTTTCTGCAGTCGTGAGGACTCGTGTGGAAGAGCAAAGAGTTAAAATGCCAAGATTAGAAGCTGAAATGGCTGTTGATGATGATTGAGTTCAGAAATCAAAGTTTGGTATCTGTGAGGGATTGAGAAGAATGTGCAAGATCTTCTTAAAACATATCCCTGTGAGAGTAAGGTTTATTGGCATAGGCCAGGAGAAGCCGGTAAAGAGGTTACAGCATTAAGAGGCACAGAAGCATGTAATTCTTTTATGCTGAGACATGAGGAGCTATGTCATTTAGAAGGACTATCGAAGAGATGAGACGTGCTCCATTATGTAACGTGTAGTTGAAGCATCCAGTGGAATCATCAACATATTTATTCCACAATGGGGAAGGAGGCCTTGAGCTTGACGTTGGCGTTACAACATTTCAGCATTTAAATTGTGAATAACATACCTGAGACAAATTTTTTCTCACTGATCGTGACCCCTTAAAGTTTTTGGAGAGGTTTGGGGAGAAAAATACCAGTCTGTTTCGATTGAGCTTATTATTTCTGCCATTCAATTTGAAATTATACAGTTGACAGGAGGGGGAAACCTAAGTTTTGACAAGTTGTGGAGACTTGGATGAAGAAAGACAAAGGCAATCTGTGGCAGCAGTAAAATGACTGAAATCGAATCTAGTTGTGAACATTTGTATGCTCAGAGTCAATGTTATATATATTCATTGCAGTCTGCTAATAGAGGAAGGTTGGGAGGTCTAAAATGAATCATTTTTGTATATTGATGGATCATTTTATTGATTGTGGAGTTGTGAGTATACGATCACTGTAAAAAGGTGATTTTCTCTTGGGTTATTTTTTTGAAGAGAGGTTTTAAAGACAGAGGTGCAGAACTGCTGTCTGAAAACAGTTTAAGTAAATAACTGAGAAAACCTTTAGGTTTCATTAAAGCGGTGGTTGCAATGGAAGGGCAGTAGCCAGCTCTCCCAGACCAGGTGTCATCGTTTTGTTTTCAGCTGCAGCATTAAGAAGCGGCTGGGCATCCCAGAAGGGTTGGAAGTTTCAATACATGATCCCCAGCTGCTTTTCTCTCTGAGATCTCTGTTCATGTTGTTTCCTCCTGGATTGGAAAACTGCTGTAACCATCTGAATACATTTGAATATATCTTTGTGCCAAGCGGTGTAAACCAAGAAGGTACGGTATCTATTGTTTGTGTAAGTGTTCCAACATATACGCCATCCCAATTTTTTCTTTTCTTTGATTGTATTTT
>NW_025212988.1:0-1739 GCF_004010195.1 Chiloscyllium plagiosum
AGAGTACAAGGATGCAGAAGGATGCTGCAGTTATACAAAACCCTGGTTAGACCCCACTTGGAGCAGATCTGGGCACCACACCTGAGGAAAGATAGATTGGCCTGCAAGGGGGTACAGCATGAGTTTACAAGAATGATACCTGGGCTTCAGGGGTTAAGTTATGTGGAGAGATTACACAAATTAAGCCTGTTCTGTCCAGAATTTACACGGTTCAGGGATGATCTGATTGAAGATATTAACAGGAAAAGACAGGGTGGATAAATTGAAAGTATTTCCACTGTTTGGGGATCCTAGAAATAGCCGGACAATTAGGACCAGACTGTTCAGGAGAGATGTTCGGAAGTATTACTACACACACAGGCTTGGGGAGGTTTGGAACTCTCTTCCACAAACAACAGGCATTGTTTTTTATCAGTTGTTAGTTTTAAATCTGAGAGATAAGTTTTTTGTTCAGCAAAGTTTTTAAGGGGATAAGTGCCAAAGGTCGGTCTCTGGAGTCAGGTCACAGATAAGCCATTGAATGGTGGAACAGGCTCAAGGGCCTCTTCCTGCTCCTTTACACAAATATTCCACATTAATAAATTTTGGAAGCCCCTGCAGTTACAAAATGGCATTCCCACACACCAGAGCAATTACTGATTTCAAATAGAAACTGAACATCCAAATATTTTATTTACACACATTCCAGATCCCCAAATCACTCTCAAAACCTCTTATCCTTCACTTTAAAGTGATATCCCCCTCGTTACTGACCCTTTGACTAAGGGAAACAGCTGCTTCCTGTCCTCCCTGAGCATGTCCCTCATAATGGAGTCATAGAGTCACACAGCAAGGAATCAGACCCTTCGGACCAACTCGTCCATGCTGTCCATAATCTCAAACTAAACTAGTCCAACTTGTTTGCACTTGGCCCTTATCTCTCCAACCTTTCCTATTCTTGTACTAATCTAAATGTCTTTTAAACATTGTAACTGACTCCGTATCCGCCACTTTCTCTGAAAGTTCAATCCACACATGAGCCACTCTCCGTCAAAAAACTGTTACCCGTCATGTCATTTCAAAAATGTTTCTCTTCTCAACTGAAAAATATGTTCCCTGGTCTTGAAGTCACCTGCCATTCACCTCATCTATGCCCATCAAGATTTTATAAACTTCTACTCTCCAGTGAAAATAGTCCTAGTCCATCCAGCCTCTCATTATAACTCAAAATCTCCATTCCCAACAACATTCTGGTATATCTTTTCTGAACCCTCTCCAGCTTAATAACGTCCTTCCTCTAACAGGGCAACCAGAACTGGACTCCAGAATCTGGTTTCCAGCATCTGCAGTCATTGTTTTTACCTGGATACAATACACCAGGAGAAAGTGAGGTCTGCAGATGCTGGAGATCAGAGATGGAAATGTGTTGCTGGAAAAGCGCAGCAGGTCAGGCAGCATCTTTATCTAGGATGAACTGTTCAACCTCCTCGTGGGAGCACGATGTCATCGATGTAGCGGAGGAAAAGGTGGGGGGTGAGGCCAGTGTAGTTGTGGAAGATGGATTGTTCCACATATCCTACGAAGAGGCAGGCATAGCTGGGGCCCATGCGGGTGCCCATGGCTACTCCTTTCGTTTGGAGGAAGTGGGAGGATTGGAAAGAGAAGTTGTTCAGGGTGAGGACCAGTTCAGTCAGTCGAAGGAGGGTGTCTCGTGGACTTGTTGAGCCGATGGCCTCCTTCTTCAAGGACCGCAATTTCCC
>NW_025212988.1:3083-12015 GCF_004010195.1 Chiloscyllium plagiosum
GGAAGTGTTGCACCTCCTGCGGTTGCAAGGGAAGGTGCCGGGAGTGGTGGTTGGGTCGGTGGGGGGTGTGGATCTGACAAGGGAGTCGCGGAGGGAGTGGTCTCTACGGAAAGCTGATAGGGGTGGGGAGGGAAATATATCCTTGGTGCTGGGGTCTGTTTGGAGGTGGCGGAAGTGACGGCGGATGATGCGCTGTACATGGAGATTGGTGGGGTGGTAGGTGAGGACCAGTGGGGTTTTGTCCTGGTGGCGGTTGGAGGGGCGGGGCTCAAGGGCGGAGGAGCGGGAAGTGGAAGAGATGCGGTGGGGGGCATCGTCGACCACGTCGGGGGGGAAATTGCGGTCCTTGAAGAAGGTGGCCATCTGTGTTGTACGTATTTTGAACTGGTCCTCCTGGGAGCAGATGCGGCGGAGTCGAAGGAATTGGGAGAATGGGTTGGCGTTTTTACAGGGGGCAGGATGGGAGGAGGTGTAGTCCAGGTAGCTGTGGGAGTCGGTTGGTTTGTAGTAGATGTCCGTGTTGATTCGGTCGCCTGAGATGGAAATAGAAAGGTCGAGGAAGGGGAGGAATGAATCTGAGACTGTCCAGGTGAATTTGAGGTCGGGGTGGAAGGTGTTGGTGAAGTGGATGAACTGTTCAACCTCCTCATGGGTGCACGAGGCGGTGCCGGTACAGTCATCGATGTAGCGGAGGAAAAGGTGGGGGGTGGGGCCAGTGTAGTTGCGGAAGATGGACTGTTCTACATATCCTACGAAGAGGCAGGCATAGCTGGTGCCCATGCGGGTGCCCATGGCTACTCCTTTTGTTTGGAGGAAGTGGGAGGATTGGAAAGAGAAGTTGTTCAGGGTCCTCACTTCTTTTTCCAATCCTCCCACTTCCTCCAAACGAAAGGAGTAGCCATGGGCACCCGCATGGGCCCCAGCTATGCCTGCCTCTTCGTAGGATATGTGGAGGAGTAGCCATGGGCACCCGCATGGGCCCCCGCTATGCCTGCCTCTTCGTAGGATATGTGGAGGAGTAGCCATGGGCACCCGCATGGGCCCCCGCTATGCCTGCCTCTTCGTAGGATATGTGGAGGAGTAGCCATGGGCACCCGCATGGGCCCCCGCTATGCCTGCCTCTTCGTAGGATATGTGGAGGAGTAGCCATGGGCACCCGCATGGGCCCCCGCTATGCCTGCCTCTTCGTAGGATATGTGGAACAATCCATCTTCCGCAACTACACTGGCCCCACCCCCCACCTTTTCCTCCGCTACATCGATGACTGTATCGGCGCCGCCTCGTGCTCCCACGAGGAGGTTGAACAGTTCATCCTAGATAAAGATGCTGCCTGACCTGCTGCGCTTTTCCAGCAAAACATTTCCATCTACAATACACCAGAACAGGCTTCACCAGTTTCCTGTACAACCACAACAGGGTGTCCGAACTCCAACACTCAATGGGCGGACCAATGAAGGCAAGTGTTCTAAACACCTTCTCAAATACCCTATTTACCTGTGACACAAACTCCAAAGAATTATGGACCTGAGCCCGTCAGGCACTCTGCTCGACAACACTACCAACCTTACACACCTCTGTCATGTCCCCCTCCCCCATCAACCTTCTCTGTTGTGAAGTAAACAACCCAAACTTCCCTCCAACACTTCCGGGAAGAGATTTTTTTTTTGCGGACCTTCCCAATCAGATAAATACCAGCATGAACGCTGACCAATATATGACGGTGTAGGATCAGCAGCTCACAGAAACATACTCACCGTTCAATCGGCTTGACCCAATCTGTGTATTTGAAATTTCTTGCAGGTCTGTCCTCACTTGCGTCCTCAGCTTGATCTTCCATCGCCTCCCCGGAATGAAATATTTCCAGATCATTCCCAACCAAGTTCCAAACCTGCTCACGACAATACTTTATGACTGTTTGCGTAAAACAAAACCCTGGCAACGAGGTCACTGAGCCAAGGGCCCAAGGAATGACCTCCTGGAATTGTCCGGAATGTGGTTCAGAACTTGTACCTTCATTGAATCATAAACTTTTACTGTACAGAAGGAGGCAACTCGTGTCTGTACCAGCTCCTGAAAGAGCTACCCAGCTAGTCCCACCCTCCAGCCCTATCTCCGTAACCCTCTACCATCATCCCTTTCAAATTTATATCCAGCTCGCTTTTCGAACCTCCTATTATATCCACCTCCACCACTCTCCCAAGCAGCACATTCCAAACCCAACAACTCAAATAAGTTGCCCCTTATCTCACTCTCTCACTGACAATCTTGAAATTCTGATCAGCCAGTTACTGATAAACCAATGAGTGGGTAACAACAACTTGCTTTTCCGTCAGAATTGTTCAAACTTTCAACAACTCAATAAGGTCAACATTTCATCTTCTCTGCTTGAAAGAGAATAAGCTCAATCTCTTGAACCTTTCCCGGAATCTAAAATCCCTCATCGTTGTGATCATCCTTGTAAATCTCCTTCACACTGTATCCAGGGTTTGAACAGCCTTCCTTAAGTAAGGTGTCCAGAACAGAACAAAACCAGCCTGGGTAATAGAAGGCCAACTCCCTTTGTCAAATGTATTTCTAAATTCAGCTTCTGTTGCCTGTGAAGGTAAGGTGTTACACACATACAAAGAAATACCCAATAGATCAAAAGCTTTTCTCCAATATGATCTAGTATTCTCCATTCAGTACTTGTGCTGTCACTGGAATTAATTTCTTTTCTGCCCTCTGCTTTGTGTTGGGTGTTAGGTTAGCTCAGTTGGCTGGATGGCTGGTTTTAAATGTGGAGCAACATCGACATTGTGGGTTTGAATCTCTCACTGAGGTTACCATGAAGGACTGTCCTCCTCCACTCCTCCCCTTATGAGAGGTATGGTAACCCTCAGGTTGAACCACCACTTATCAGTTATCACTCTCTCCCTCTCTGACACTCCAGCTGATGTCCACCAGTGTCTTTTACAACTTCAACATCACCTCCTTGTTCTCGAATTCTATGCCCCTATTAATAAAGCTGAGGATGCTGTGTTTTTTTATTCACTGCTCTCCCCCCTGTTATGCCGCCTTCACTGATTAACTTCCTCTGCTCTTGCACCCCGTTTAGAATTTTACCCCCTACTTTGTATTGTCTTTTTGTTTCTTTCAACCAACATCCTTCACCTAATTTGTGTTGAATCACTTTTGTCTTTATTTTCCAATCTTCATGAATTAAAACCTATTTTGTTAAATCAGACTTAAGTTTCTCCCTCCTAGTAGTTTTGCTACTAACTAATAATATAACTCCACAAGAACATGCAGGCTAGGATCTGGTTGAGTCCATTTGGTTCACCAGGAACCTGCTCCGCTATTCCATACGATTGCAGCTGATCCCATCTCAGCCTCAACCCCACTTTCCTGCAAACGCTCCCTTTGACCCATCATTGATTAAAAATCTGTCTGTCTCCTCCTCCAATTTACGCATTGTCCTGAGTGGTGGGGGTTGGGAGGAGTGATCCCACAGATTTATAACCCTCTCTCCATTTGAGAGAATTCATTCCCCCTGTTTTCAGTCTGCCCAGCCCCATATCCTCAAATGATAACCTATTGCTCTAGATTCTCCCACATGAGCAAATATCCTCTCTCCAACTCCTTTGTCAATACCCCCTTTAGCATCTTCTCATAAGACTAAACTTTCATCTGGGCAATCAATTCGGTGATCTCCTTTGAACTTCTTCCAATTCAACTACATCCCTCAAGTAAAGGGACTAAAATTGTCTGCAGCATTCCGGATGTGGAAACCCCAATTCCTTGTTCGGGTGCAGTAACAATTACCTACTTCCATACTCCATTCCTTTCGCAATAAATGTCTTCATTTTGACCTGCTGTAGCCTTTGCACTGATATTTTTGAACTTTCTCTCCTATTCAGATGATAAGTTCCCTTTTTTAATTCTTCTAACTGCAATGGATAACTTCACCGTTAATGGGACTGATCAACGCCCAGTTCACTGTCTAACGGAAATTGTGTGTCGTCACTTTAGATTTACAAACTAGTCAGACACAACAGTTCATTTGCTCTAATTTGTCCAACAAATGTAAAATTGCTGGCTTTGCACCCCAGAGTGATTTTTCAGCCCATTCATACAGTGTTTGAATGCTGTTTGAAGTTACTAACCACCTCACTAATTTACTTGTGCCTACGGGAACTGGTGGAAGAATCAGCTGGGGAAAATAAGAGAGAAAGAACATGGGAAATTTTTACTGCAAATATTCAGCTTCTCCTGCTATCAAATGAATCTGGATTATTTGACTGATGTGCAAGCAACAATTATTCCAATTTTTAACCTTTAATTTATATCTGTGCTGACTATTCCTCTGAACACAGCACATTACTTTGTATGTCTCCCCAAGTAATTTCATCTGCCACTTGTTCAGCCTGTCCACACCCTCACAAAGCACTTTCCCAAATAGTGCTTTATTTCTTTTTTAATTCACTGGTGGGATGTGAAAATCACTGCGGGCCAAGAATTTATTATCCATCCCTCGTTGGCCCCTTGAGAAGGAGGTAGTGAGCTGCCTTCTTGAACAACTGCAGTCCCTGTGCTGTAGGTAGACCCACGATACCATTAGATAGGGAACTACAGGATTTTGACCCAGCGACACTAAATGAATGGCTGATATATTTCCAAGTTGGGATGGTGAGTGGCTTAGAGGGAAATTTGCAGGAGGTGGTATTCTCATGTATCTGCTGTGCTTGTCCTTCTAGATAGACATGGTTGTGGGTTTGGAAGGTGCTGCCTGAGGATCTTTGGTGAATTTCTGCAGGGCATGTCGTAGCTGCTACTAAGGACAGCTGGTGGATGTAGTGAATGTGGTGCTAATCAAGCAGGGGCTTCATTGTCCCTGGACTGTGTTCGGCTTCTCAAGTGTGGTCTACAATATGCACTGCAGACATGACTGACTGTGTGTGTGCCCATGTGAAACTATGCGTAAGTGTCAATGAGAATCTCTCTCTCTCTCTCTCTCACACACACACACAGACATGTACACTTTCATACTCTCACTCAAACGCACTCACACACATACTCTCTCATACACACACTATATGAGCAATATCAGTTTGAAACCTACATCGAGTGCCAACTGGAGAACAATCGCCGGGGTTACCTGCAGGAATGTCTCACTCAACTTGTTTCCAATCTCGGAGTTTAATGGGAAGCAATGCGAGGAGAGAAAGGATCAGAAACAGTGGGACAATGAGTACTGCCATCTCAGTGCTGTGTGCCTGTGCTGGATTCAGAGAGGGATTTCCTGTCAATAACATCATCCCTTCAGCAAACACCAACCCCAGTGTTCCCTGTCGCCCTGAACCCCCTGCCAACACTCGTTCGTTTGGAGGAAAACCCTCGTGTCTGAAAATTCCCTCCAAACCCTCACCATCGCAGTAGTATCATTGCTTTTGTGCAGCCTGTCTCATTAACAACATCTAACCAATCCAACCCAAACTATTCGACAGAATTGTGGCCCTGACTACTTTCTGTGACAGAGAATTCTACAGGCACCCCACTCTCTGCAGGAAGACATTTCTCCCCATTTCAGTCCCACTCCATTTCCTTTTGACTGTGTCCCCCCTGGCTCTGGACTCTCCGCCCGGTCACCGGGAATACCCTCCTCGTGTTTACTCTGTCTTGTCCTCGTTCAAATTTATATGTTTCTATGAGATCCCCCCTTAATTCTTCTAAACTCCAGTGAATATAATCCTAACCATTCGTCTCTCTCTATCTGTCAGTCCTGCCATCCGAGGAATCATTCTGGGAAACCTTTGCTGCACTCCCTCCATAAGGCACAATATTGTTCCTCAAATAAGGAAACCCCAAACTGCGCGCAGTTCTCCAGGGTGTGGTCTCACCCTGTCCAATTGTAATGAGACCTCCCTGCACTTGGACTTGAATCCTCTCGCTATGAAGGCCTCCCTTATCTGACAAAGGATATTACTCTCACTCTCCCTTACCTCCACAGACGCTGCCGACCTGCTGAGTTTCTGAAGTAATTTTTTAGAGTGTTCATGCCAAGACTTCAGCTGGACCCCATTGAAGAACGAGCATAGATCAAAGATGAAGAATGAATTACCTGGCTCTGTGAGGTTGATGGAATTCCTGGTCACATTAAATATTGTTCCAATCCCTGTTGATTGCAATGCTCTGGCATCCATCTTGCTGCTGGGACTGGAAGGATTCAATGGCCAGCTCTCTCCTGCCTGAGCTAAAGTTGTGATTCCTGCTGGCATTGCTTAAGGCTTACCTTTGAAAGTACCATTGAAAGTACGGTCCTGTACCTCAACACAATACACACTCTCAAACAAGACAATTCCCAAGCACAGCCTCCATTTTATTGACTCTGGGGGTGAGGAAAACGCCAGCAACAGGAACTCGAACAAAACAAGATAAAGAGGAAATAAAAGATTGGATACTGAAATTGTCTTTCTTTTCGCAGATATTATCTTCTATGACAGGATAATAACTGACAGAAAGGAGAAATAAAACAAATGAGATTTCACATCATTGCAAAGTTTCCATCTGTTGTAAAATCTACACTTCGACAGATTTGTGTAACTATGGATGGTCAAATGGTACATCATTCAACCATTGCCCTCTTGATGGTCAATAGTATTACCGTCACAGCCCCCACCACCCCCCTCACAGTTTCAACATCCCGGGGGCTACTGTCACTGTCCCCACCCCCACACCACATTCAACATCTTGGGAGTTACCATCACTTTCCAGACCCCTATCCCACTGTCAACATCCTGGAGGTTACTGTCACAGTCCATCACCACCCCAACACTGTCAATATCCTGGGAGTTACCATCACTGACAGCACCCCCCCTCCCCCGCCAAACATTGTCAACATCCTGGGGGTTTCTGTCACTGTCGCCCCCACCGACTGTCAACATCCTGGGATTATCGTCACTGTTCCCATCCCGCACCCCACTTTGAACATCTTCCATGCCAGTCAAAAGCAATTACCTCTCTGTTCTCTAATACCATACTCCCAGTTGTAAGGTCACAGAACAGAAATAGGTCCTTTGGCCTAACACGTCCATGCTAACCAAGTCTCCAAACAAAACTAGCCACATTTGCTGGTGTTTGGCCCATATCGTCAAAACTTTTCCTATCCATGTACCTTTCCAAATCTCTCTCAAAAGGTTGTTATTGTACCCACTTCTACTTCCTCTGGCAGCTCATTCCAAATATGCACCGCCCTCTGTGTGAAAAAGTTACTCCTCAAGGCGCTTTTAAATCTTTCCCCTTTCACCTTAAAACAATGCCCTCTAGTTTTGGACTCCCTGCCCTGGGGAAAAGATCTTAACTATTCACCTTATCCAAGCCCCTATTTCTGCAGCAATATACAGATGAAACATCAAAGACCATTTAATCTGAGTCTAGCCTTGGATTGCAGGTACACATCTAAATCGTTCTTCAATCTGATGAGGATTTCTGCCTCTCCCACTCTTACAGGCAGTGAGTTCCAGATCTCCATCACCCATTGAGTGAAAATGTTTTCCCTCACATTCCCCTCTGAACCTCCTGCCCCTTACCTTAAATCTATACCCCTCCCCAGTCATTGATCCCTCCATCAAGGAGAGGGGAGGAGGTTGCTTCCTGTCTACCCTATCTACGCTCATCATTTTATACATCTCAATCATGTCCCCACACTCTCAATCTGCTCTGCTCTAAGGAAAACAACCCCAGTCTGTCCAAACTCTCTCCATCACTGAATCTCTCCAGCCCCCAAGGCAACATCCTGGTAAATCACCCTCTGCATACTCCCAGTTGTAAGGTCACAGAACAGAAATGATAATGACAAATATCACATTGCTCTGATAACGTCAATTTGTATAGAGTTGCTTAAAAACTCACTGAAATGATGATATATTTACTATTCAAGAGAGATTTTGCCTGCTGGTTAGAAACAGCAGTGCTAATTGTCCTCTTGACTTTTGCTGATGCTGAAGATTGTGTGTATGGTTCTGCAGTGGTTGGAGTATTTCCAGTAAATCTCGTCACCATCCTCGTAGAAAATATATTCAATTGGGGTCAAACAGAGCAGTTTAACGATTTGCTGTCTCCCTCCACTACTTCACTTCTCGTGTGGGCAGTCCGCTGTAGGACTGACAAAGGGATGTCTGTAATTAAACCAAACGGTTAGGCACTTTTCTAAGGCAGGAGTTGTTGTTGTGTTCAGCAACAAACAGTCCTCTCACCATACAGTCAGAGAGAGTTGCAGAGTCACTGAGAGTCAGAGGGTCACAGAGAGGTCGGGAGAAACAGAGAGAGACATAGACACACACAGGGACATAGAGTTTTAAAGAAACACAGTCAAACAGTTGTGTTCAGCAACAAACAGTCCTCTCACCATACAGTCAGAGAGAGTTGCAGAGTCACTGAGAGTCAGAGGGTCACAGAGAGGTCGGGAGAAACAGAGAGAGACATAGACACACACAGGGACATAGAGTTTTAAAGAAACACAGTCAAACAGAGTCAGAAAGAGGCACAAAATCACAGTGTCATCGAGATTAATCGACAGAGTTAAAGCAAGTCATAGACAGGCAAACAGATAGAGACAGAGACACGGAGATACATAAAAAGAGAGACCTCGCGGTCTGTACAATATACCTCACCGAGGGGGAATCCCTCCTGTCCCCCTCCACCCCCCAATAACCACCATCCTGACCCTCGGGAACGGGACATGTTGACACAGTCCGCTCTCCCTCGGCGCTTTTCCTTCCCGCGTGGCCCCGGCGCCATTTTAGCTTCAGGCCCCGCGCGAGATGGCGGTTAACGGCCGCCTCGTGCCCCAAGTGACCGTTAGCAGCTGCTTCAGGGGAAAGGCTCTTTAAAGGGACAACCCTTTCAGGAGAGAGAAACAACAGGGCCGGCTCCGGGACTCGCCAAACTCAATAAT
>NW_025212988.1:22163-25204 GCF_004010195.1 Chiloscyllium plagiosum
CACAAAGTCTCTTTCTTGAGGTCCAATACCATCCTGATTCTCCCAGTCTACCTGCATGTTGAAATCCCCCATAACAACTGTAGTAACATCTTTGTGACAGGCCAATTTCAGCTCCTGATTTAACTTACATCCGACATCCAGACTACTGTTTGGGGGCCTGTAGATGACTCCCAAGAGGGTCTTTTTACCCTTAGTATTTCTCAGCTCTATCCACACTGACTCTATATCCCCTGATTCTAGGTCCCCCCGCGCAAGGGACTGAATATCATCCCTTCCCAACATGGCCACCCCATCCCCTCTGCCCGTCAGTCTGTCCTTACAATAGCACGTGTCGCCTTGGATATTCATTTCCCAGGCCCTGTCCACTTGAAGCCACGTCTCAGTTATCCCCACAATATCGTATCTGCCAATTTCCAAAAGAGCCTCAAGCTCATCCATCTTATTTCTAATGCTTCGTGCATTCATGTATAGTAATTTTTAATTTGTTACTGCTCTCACCCTTCCCATCAACCCCTATTTCACTCAACCTTACAGCAAGATCCCTTTCCGAGTTTTCTGCCTCATTGATACAGTTGTCTTTCTTGACTTCTCTTGTACTAACTTTCCCTTCAATTTCCTTTTTAAACATCCAGTTTGTCCCCTCCCCCCCGCTACTTAGTTTAAATGTAGCGGTGTTGCAGTAGAAAACCTGCCTGCCTGTACACTGGCTGGTGTCACTGAGTACGCCCTCTTTCACAGGGAGATATCTGTACACTGACTGGTATCGTTCAGATCCCACACCCCAATTCCTATCTCAGGGAGTTACCTGTACACTGACTGGTATCGTTCAGATCACACACCCCAATCCCTATCTCAGGCAGAAAACTGTACACTGACTGTTGTCTCTCAGATCCCACACCCCAATTCCTATCTCAGGGAGATATCTGTACACTGACTATGTCTTTCAGACAGCTCTCTCTCTCTCTCTCAGGGAGATGATATCTGTGCACTGACTGGTGTCTCTCAGTGGCCCCACTCTCTCTCTCTTTCAGGGAGATATCTGTACAATCACCAGGGTATCTCAGTGACCCTTCTCTCTGTCGGGGAGATACCTGTACATTCACCAGCATCTCTCAGACCGCCCTCACCCCAATCTCTATCTAAGGGAGATATCTGTACACTGGCTGGTGTCACTCAGTAGGAGAAAGTGAGGTCTGCAGACGCTGGAGATCAAAGCTGAAACTTTATTGCTGGAACAGCACAGCAGGTCAGACAGCATCTAGGGAAAAGGAGATTCGACGTTTCGGGCACATGCCTGAGGAAGGGCATGTGCCCGAAACGTCGAATCTCCTTTTCCCTAGATGCTGTCTGACCTGCTGTGCTGTTCCAGCAATAAAGTTTCAGCTGGTGTCACTCAGTACCCCTCTGTCTCACAGGGAGGTATCTGTACACTGGCTGGTGTCACTCAGTACCCCTCTGTGTCACAGGGAGGTATCTGTACACTGGCTGGTGTCACTCAGTACCCCTCTGTCTCACAGGGAGGTATCTGTACACTGGCTGGTGTCACTCAGTACCCCCTCTCTCTCACAGAGAGGTACCTGTACATTGACTGGTGTCACTGAGTACCCCCTCGTTCTCAGGGAGATATCTGCACACTGACTGGTGTCACTGAGTACCCCCTCTTTCTCAGGGAGATATCTGTACACTGGCTGGTGTTCACTCAGTACCCCATCTTTCTCAGGGAGGTATCTGTACACTGACTGGTATCATACAGATCCCACACCCCAATCCCTATCTCAGGGGGATATCTGTATACTGACTGGTATCGTTCAGATCCCACACCCCTAATCCTTATCTCAGGGATATATCTGTACAATGACTGGCATCTCTCAGATCCCCTACCCCAATCCCTATCTCAGGGGGATATCTGTACACTGACTGGTGTCTCTCAGATCCCATACCCCAATCCCTATCTCAGGGAGATATCTGTACAATGACTGGCATCTCTCAGATCCCATACCCCAATCCCTATCTCAGGGAGATATCTGTATACTGACTGGTATCGTTCAGATCCCACACCCCAATCCCTATCTCAGGGATATATCTGTACAATGACTGGCATCTCTCAGATCCCATACCCCAATCCCTATCTCAGGGAGAGACCTGTACACTGACTTGTGTCTCTCAGATCCTACACCCCAATCCCTATTGCAGGGAGATATCTGTACAGTGACTGGTATCATTCAGATCCCACACCTCAATCCCTATCTCAGGGGGATATCTGTACACTGATTGGTATCGTTCAGATCCTACACCTCAATCCCTCTCTAAGGGTGTGGGATCCAAACGATACCAGTCAGTGTACAGATATCTGTACACTGACTGGCGTCTCTCTGTCCTCTCACTCTCTCTGTCTCACCTACAAGTGTCTTTCAGACATCTCTCTCTCTCTCTCAGGGAGATGATATCTGTACACTGACTGGTGTCTCTCAGTGGTCCCTCTCTCTCTCTCTCTTTCAGAGAGATATCTGGACACTGACTGGTGTCTGTCAGATCCCATACCCCAATCCTTATCTCAGGGAGATATCTGTACACTGACTGGTATCGTTTAGATCCCACATCCCAATCCCTATCTCAGGGAGATATCTGTGCACTGACTGGTATCGTTCAGATTCCACACCCCAATCCCTATCTCAGGGAGGTATCTGTACACTGACTGGTATCGTTCAGATCCCACACCCCAATCTCTATCTCAGAGAGATATCTGTACTCCGACTGGTGTCTCTCAGATCCCACAGTCAATCCCTATCTCAGGGAGATACCTGTACACTGACTGGTATCGTTCAGATCCCACATCCCAATCCCTATCTCAGGGAGATACCTGTACACTGACTGGCGTCTCTCACATCACACACCCCAATCCTTATCTCAGGGAGATATCTGTACACTGACTGGTATCGTTCAGATCCCACATCCCAATTCCTATCTCAGGGAGATATCTGTGCATTGACTGGTGTCTCTCAGATCCCACACCCCAATCCCTATCTCAGGGAGATATCTGT
>NW_025212988.1:25214-29930 GCF_004010195.1 Chiloscyllium plagiosum
CACTGACTGGTATCGTTCAGATCCCACATCCCAATTCCTATCTCAGGGAGATATCTGTGCATTGACTGGTGTCTCTCAGATCCCACACCCCAATCCCTATCTCAGGGAGATATCTGTATGCTGACTGGTGTCTCTCAGGTCTACACCCCAATCCCGATCTCAGGGAGATATCTGAACACTGACTGGTATCGTTCAGATCCCACGCCCCAATCCCTATCAAAGGGAGATATCTGTACACTGACTGGCGTCTCTCTGTCCTCTCACTCTCTCTGGCTCGGGGCAATATCTGTACACCTACAAGTCTTTTTCAGACAGGTCTCTCTCTCTCTCAGGGAGATGATATCTGTACACTGACTGGTGTCTCTCAGTGGTCCCTCTCTCTCTCTCTCTTCCAGGGAGATACCTGTACACTGACTGGTATCATTCAGATCCCACACCCCAATCCCTATCTCAGGGAGATATCTGTACACTGACTGGTATCGTTTAGATCCCACACCCCAATCCCTATCTCAGGGAGATATCTGTGCACTGACTGGTATCGTTCAGATCCCACACCCCAATCCCAATCTCAGGGAGATATCTGTACACTGACTGGTATTGTTCAGCTCCCACACCCTAATTCCTATCTCAGGGAGATATCTGTACACTGGCTGTTGTCACACAGTACACCCACTCTCTCAGGGAGATATCTGTACACTGGCTTTTGTCACTCAGTACCCCCTCCAACTCAGGGAGGTATCTGTACCCTGCCTGGTGTCACTCAGTGCCCCCTCACTCTCAGGAAGATGTCTGTACACTGGCTGGTGTCACTCAGTAGCCCCTCTCTCTCAGGGAGATATCTGTACACTGACTGGTATCGTTCAGATCCCACACCCCAATCCGTATCTCAGGGAGATATCTGTACACTGACTCGTATCATTCAGATCCCACACCCCAATCCCTATCTCAGGGAGATATCTGTACACTGACTGGTATCGTTCAGATCCACACCCTAATTCCTATCTCAGGGAGATATCTGTACATTGGCTGGTGTCACTCAGTACCCCCACTCTCTCAGGGAGATATCTGTACACTGGCTTTTGTCACTCAGTACCCCCTCTATCTCAGGGAGGTATCTGTACACTGGCTGGTGTCACTCAGTGCCCCCTCACTCTCAGGGAGATGTCTGTACACTGGCCGGTGTCACTCAGTACCCCCACTCTCTCAGGGAGATATCTGTCCACTGGCTTTTGTCACTCAGTACCCCCTCTATCTCAGGGAGATATCTGTACACTGACTGGTATCGTTCAGATCCCACACCCCAATCCCTATCTCAGGAAGATATCTGTACACTGACTGGTGTCTCTCAGATCCCACGCCCCAATCCCTATCTCAGGGAGATATCTCTACACTGACTGGTGTCTCTCAGATCCCACGCCCCAATCCCTATCTTAGGGAGATATCTGTACACTGACTGGTATCTTTCAGATCCCACGCCACAATCCCTATCTCAGGGGGATATCTGTACACTGACTGGTGTCTCTCAGAAGCGAGAGCCCAACCCTTCTCTCAGGGAGATATCTGTACACTGACTGGTATCATTCAGTTCCCGCGCCCCAACCCCTATCTCAGTGTACACTGACTGGTATCGTTCAAATCCCACATCCCATTCGCTATCTCATCGAGGTATCTGGACACTGACTGGTGTCTCTCAGATCCCACACCCCAATCCCTATCTCAGGGAGATATCTGAATGCTGACTGGTGTCTCTCAGGTCTACACCCCAATCCCTATCTCAGGGAGATATCTGAACACTGACTGGTATCGTTCAGATCCCACGCCCCAATCCCTATCAAAGGGAGATATCTGTACACTGACTGGCGTCTCTCTGTCCTCTCACTCTCTCTGGCTCGGGGCAATATCTGTACACCTACAAGTCTTTTTCAGACAGGTCTCTCTCTCTCTCAGGGAGATGATATCTGTACACTGACTGGTGTCTCTCAGTGGTCCCTCTTTCTCTCTCTTTCAGGGAGATATCTGTACACTGACTGGTATCATTCAAGTCCCACATCCAAATCCCTATCTCATGGAGGTATCTGTACACTGACTGGTATCGTTTAGATCCCACACCCCAATCCCTATCTCATGGAGATATCTGTATACTGACTGGTATCGCTCACATCCCACACACCAATCCCTATCTCAGGGAGATATCTGGACACTGACTGGTATCGTTCAAGTCCCACATCCCAATCCCTATCTCAGGGAGATATCTGTACTCTGACTGGTGTCTCTCAGATCCCACACCCCAATCCTTATCTCAGGGAGATATCTGTACACTGACTGGCGTCTGTCTGTCCTCTCACCCTCTCTGGCTCGGGGCAATATCTGTACACCTACAAGTCTTTTTCTGACAGGTCTCTCTCTCTCTCAGGGAGATGATATCTGTACACTGACTGGTGTCTCTCAGTGGTCCCTCTTTCTCTCTCTTTCAGGGAGATATCTGTACACTGACTGGTATCATTCAGATCCCACACCCCAATCCCTATCTCAGGGAGATATGTGTACGCTGACTGGTATCGTTCAGGTCCCACGTCGAAATCCCTAACTCAGGGAGATATCTATACTCTGACTGGTATGGTTCAGATCCCACAGCCCAACCCCTATCTCAGGGAGATATCTGTACACTGACTGGTGTCTCTCAGATCCCGCGCCCCAACCCCTATCTCAGAGAGATATCTGTACACTGACTGGTATGGTTAAGATCACACACCCCAACCCCTATCTCAGGGAGATATCTGTACACTGACTGGTATCGTTCAAGTCCCACATCCAAATCCTTATCTCATGGAGGTATCTGTACACTGACTGGTATCGTTGAGATCCCACACCCCAATCCCTATCTCATGGAGATATCTGTACACTGACTGGTATCGCTCAGATCCCACACACCAATTCCTATCTCAGGGAGATATCTGGACACTGACTGGTATCGTTCAAGTCCCACATCCAAATCCCTATCTCAGGGAGATATCTGTACACTGACTGGTATCGTTCAGATCACACACCCCAATCCCTATCTCAGGGAGATATCTGTACACTGACTGGTATCGCTCAGATCCCACACACCAACCCTATCTCATGGAGGTATCTGTACACTGACAGGTATCGTTCAGATCCCACGCCCCAATCCCTATCTCAAGGTGATATCTGTACACTGACTGGTGTCTCTCAGATCCCACACCCGAATCCCTATCTCAGGGAGATATCTGTAAACTGACTGGTATCTTTCAGATCCCACACACCAATCCTTAACTCAGGGAGATATCTGTACACTGACTGGTATCGTTCAGATCCCACGCCCAAATCCCTATCTCAGGGAGATATCTGTACACTGACTGGTATCGTTCAGATCCCACGCCGCAATACCTATCTCAGGGAGATATCTGTACACTGACTGGTATCGTTCAGGTCCCACACCCCAATTCCTATCTCATGGAGATATCTGTACACTGACTGGTATCGTTCAGGTCCCACACCCCAATTCCTATCTCAGGAAGATATCTGTACACTGACTGCTATCGTTCAGATCCCACACCCCAATTCCTATCTCAGGGAGATACCTGTACACTGACTGGAATCGTTCAGATCCCACGCCCCAAACCTTATCTCAGGGAGATATCTGTACACTGACTGGTATCGTTCAGATCCCACAACCCAATCCCTATCTCATGGAGGTATCTGTGCACTGACTGGTATCATTCAGATGCCACACCCCAATCCCTATCTCAGGGGGATATCTGTACACTGACTGGTGTTTCTCAGATCCCACGCCCCAATCCTTATCTCAGGGAGATACCTGTACACTGACTGGTATCGTTCAAATCCCACATCCCAATCCCTATCTCAGGGGGATATCTGTACACTGACTGGTATCGTTCAGATCCCACACCCCAATCCTTATCTCAGGGAGATATCTGTGCACTGACTGGTGTCTCTCAGATCCCACACACCAATCCCTTTCTCAGGGAGATATCTGGACACTGGCTGGTGTTACTCAGTAACCCCTCTCTCTCTTGGAGATGTCAGTACACTGGCTGGTGTCACTGAGTAAACCCTTTCTCTCAGGGAGATGTCTGTACACTGGCTGGTGTTCACTCAGTAGCCCCTCTCTCTCAGGGAGATATCTGTACACTGACTGGTATCGTTCAGGTCCCACACCCCAATCCTTATCTCAGAGAGACATCTGTACTCCGACTGGTGTTTCTCAGATCTAACACCCCAATCCCTATCTCAGGGAGATATCTGTACACTGACTGGTATCTTTCAGATCCCACATCCCAATCCTTATCTCAGGGAGATATCTGTACACTGACTGGTATCGTTCAGGTCCCTCACCCCAATCCTTATCTCAGGGAGATATCTGTACACTGACTGGTGTCTCTCAGATCTCACAACCCAATCCCAATCTCAGGGAGATATCTGTACACTGACTGGAATCATTCAGATCCCACGCCCCAATCCTTATCTCAGGGAGATATCTGTACACTGACTTGTATCGTTCAGATCCCACAACCCAATCCCTATCTCATGGAGGTATCTGTACACTGACTGGTGTCTCTCAGATCACACACCCCAACCCTATCTCAGGGAGATATCTGTACACTGACTGGTGTCTCTCAGATCCCACACCCCAATCCGTAACTCAGGGAGATATCTGTACACTGACTGGTATCG
>NW_025212989.1:0-7155 GCF_004010195.1 Chiloscyllium plagiosum
TCAGCCCATTGGCACATCTGATCAAGAAACGATTCGGAGGTAACCCTCTTCCCTGTCCATTACACTTCCAATTTTGGTGTCACTACAATCTTACTAACTATACCTCCTATGTTCACATCTAAATCTTTGCTATAAATGACAAAAAGCAGTAGATACTACACCGATTCTTGTGGCACACCACTGGTCACAGATGTCCATTATGAAAAGCAACTCTCCACCATCACAGTTTGTCATCTACTTTCGAGTCAGTTCTGTATCCACGAGGCTAGTCGTCCCTGTAATCTACGTGATCTAACCTTGCTAACTAGCCTACCCTAAACAACCTTGTCTTAGCCTTACTGAAGTCTATATACATTATATCTTCATCTTGCCCTCATGAATTCTCTTTCTCATTTCTTCAAAAATCTCATTCAAGTTAGTGAGATACGCTTTTACCCACACAAAGCTATGTCAATGATCTGTAATCAGTCCTTGGCTATCCAAATACATGTAAAACCTTTCCTTCCAAACACTTGCCCACCATCGATGTCAGGCTTACTGGCTTCTAGTTCCCTGTTTTTATTTCTTACCACCTTTCTTAAATAGTGGCACCATGTCAACCAATGTCCAGTCTTCCAGCAACTCACCTGTGGCTATCAATGATACAAATATCTCAGCAAGGGGCCTAACAATCACTACCCTAGCTTCCCACAGAGTTCTTAAGTACACCTGATCAGATCCTGGGGTTTTATCTGTCTTTATGCATGTTAAGACATCTACGACTTCCACCTCTATTTGTCACATTCTGTATCTTCCATATCCTTCTCCACATAAAACACTGATGCAAAATCCTCATTTAGTAGCTGACCCATCTCCTGCGGTTCCACCCATAGATGGCCTTGCTGATCTTTGAGGGATTCTATTCTCTCCCTCGTTACCTTTTTGTCCTAATATTTATAATACCCCTTTGGATTCTCTTTAACTTTATTTGCTAAAGCTATCTCATGTCCTCTTTTTTGCCCTTCTGTTTTCCCTTAGGATCTGAGGATTCACTTGATTTCTGCTGTCTATACCTGATATTTGCTTCGTTATTTTTCTTTACCAAAACCTCAATTTCTCTAGTCATCCTGCATTCCCTACATCTACCAGCCTTGCCTTTCACCCTAACAGAAACATACTGTCTTTGGATTCTAGTTATCTCATTTTTGAAGCAGAAAGTGACGACTGCAGATGCTGGAGTCTAGGAGAAAGTGAGGACTGCAGATCCTGAAGAAGGGCTCATGCTCGAAACGTCGATTCTCCTGCTCCTTGGATGCTGCCTGACCTGCTGCGCTTTTCCAGCAACACATTTTCAGATCTCAATTTTGAATGTCATTTTCAAGCCATCCCTTTACCTGCGAACATTTGCACCCACTCAACTTCTGAAAGTTCTTGCCTAATACCATCAGAATTGGCCTTCCTCCAATTTAGAACTTTCAGATTTCGGTCCTGTCTATCCTTTTCCATGCTATTTTCAAACTAATACAATTATGGCAGTGGCCTTAAAGTACTCCCTCATTGATTCCTCAGTCACTTGGTCTTCCTTATTTTCAAGTTTTGTACCTTCTCTCATAGTTACATCAACACACTGAATCAGAAAATGTTTTTGTATATGGTATCAGATATAACACCAGTGAGGAATTCTCATTCTGTTTATTATGTACTGTACTCACTCACCTGATGAATAAGTATTCCTCTACAATGAATAATATTTACAGGAAGCATTGAATATGGCAAGTGAGCAAAATGTACTCTCTCTGTTCACCACCTAGAGTGGCTCTGCGTTACTGATTCAGCTGTTTGGGTCTGAAAGGATATTTCTATTGGATGGTATCTGCAGTGGGTGATGAAGGAATTAACAAAAGGGAAGAAAACTTACTTAACCCCATCTTTACCAACCTCCTGGTTGTGGATGCATTGTCTGTGACGATATCCATAAGTGACCACTGCACAGTCCTTGTGGAAAGAAAGTCCCACCAACTCACTGACAATACCCTCCATCATAATTGTGTCACTTTCATAGTGCGAAATGGGACAAATTTCAAACAGTTCAAGGAACTAAAAACTGGCATCCACGAGGCACTGTGGCCTATCTGCAACAGCAGAACACAATTTGCAATCTCACTGCTTAGCATTGCCCCAACTCTAAGGTTTACCATCAATCCAGGGGATCAACCCCAGTTCAAGGGAAAATGCAAGAGGGTATCTCAGGCGCAGTTTCAGGCTTACCTGAAAATCGATTGTCAACCTGACGAAGCTACCAAACAGGACTACATGAATACCAAGCAGCATAAGCAGTAATTGATATAAAGAATGAAGTAACCCCACAACCAAAGACTATCATATCCTGACGGATAACTTGTTTTGAAAACTCACTGGAGGAATAGGAAGCTACACAAATATCTTTATATTCAATGCTGAAAGGGCCCAGCTGAAGTACATCTGGAGTATTCGTAACAATGTTTAGCCACAAATGCCAGGTAGATGATCTGTCTTGGCCTGCTGCAGTAGTCCCCAGCATTACAGATGCCAGTCTTCACCCAATTTGATTCACTCTGCACAATATCAAGAAACAGTCGGTAGCACTGGATACTGCAAAGGATATGGGTCATGACACCATTCCACAGTCAAAAGAAAGACATCTGTTTCAGAACGTAACCCCAGCCATGGGATGCCAGTTCACTGACATCCACCTGACAGTGTAGAAAGTTTCCCACCTGTGTTCTGTACATAAACATTGTTGCGACTTGGCCATTCAACGCCCCATCAATCTCCTCTTGATCATCAGGAAAGTGGTACAGGTATCATCAACAATGCTATCAAGTAGCACCGGTTCAGCAGTAACTTCAATGTTGGATGTCAGACACATATGTTGGATGTCACCTGGGCTCCTCAACTCCTGACCTAACTACGGCCTTGATTCAAAAATGGATGAAATAGCTGAATTCCAGAGATAAGGTGAGAGTGACAGCCTTTGACATCAAAGGTTGCATTTGATCGAGTGCGGCACCAATGCAAAACAGGAATCAGTGAGTATCAGGAAGCAAATTCTTCATTGATTAGACTTGTACCTGATATCGAGGAAAATGGTTGGTATTCTTCAAAGTCAATAATTTCATCTGCACGAAGGCCAAAGTGAGAACCGCAGAGGCTGGATATTAGAGGCAACTGTGTGGTGCTGGAAAAGCATAGCAGGTCAGGCAGCACCCGAGGAGCAAGAGAATCGACGTTTTGGGAAAAGGCCCTTCATCAAGAATGAGGCTGGATGACATCTCAGCTGCAGGACATCTCTGAAGGTGATCCTCAGGGTTGTGTCCGAGGCCCAAGCATCTTTCAGCTGCTTCATCAATGACCTTCTTTCATTGGGGTCAGAAGTGGGGATGTTCACTGATGATTGCACAATGTTCAGCACCATTCATGACTCCTCAGATACTGAAGCATTCTATGCAGAAATGCAACAAGACTTGGACAATATCCAGAGTCGAAAAGGGTGACACTGGAAAAGTACAAGTTAGGCAGCATCTGATAAACAGGAAAGTCAACCTTTCAGGCAGAAATCCCTCATCATTTCTGACTTGGACAATATCCAGGCTTTGGCTGACAAATGGAAAGCAAGCTTAACAACACATAATGGCCATCTCCAACTATATATAATCTAAATCACCATCCCTTAACATTGAACAGCGTTACTATCACTGAATTCTTTATGAACAATGTCCTTGAAGCTACTCTTGACCAGAAACTCAACTGGACTTCACAAAGCTACTCTTGACCAGAAACTCAACTGGACTTCACATATAATTATACTGGGTAAAAGAGAAAATAAGAGTCTCAAAATTCTGCAGTAAGTGACTCAGCTCTCCACTCCCAAAGCCTGTCTACAATCTAAATAAGATGCAGGAGCAGAAGTTAGGCCATTCAGCCCATTGAGTCTGCTGCACTATTCAATAACGGCCGATTAGGTTCTCAATCCTATGTTCTCTCTTTCTTCCTGTAACCTTTGATCTGTTGACAATCTAAAATGTGCAATTCAAGGTGTGGTGTAACACCTTCATGTTTGCTGCTCCAACAACCCTCAAGACGTTTGACACCATGCAGGAAAATGCAGCCACCTTGTTTGGTACAATACCCAAAGCGTTCACTCCCTCCTCCACTACCAAGACTTTGTAGCTGTCATGTGTACTGTCTTCAGGATGAACGGCAGAAATTTGTCCAAGATCCTTAAGCCACACTGTCCAAACCTATGAGGTCTTCTATCTCGAGCCATCTCCCAGATGCATGGGAAAGCCAGCACTTGCAAGTTTCCACTAAGCCAGTCTCCATCTTGACTTGAAAATATGACCATTCCTTCACTGTCAAAACCCTTCAATTCTAAATCATGAGTGTATCTATAGCAAATGCACTGCAGTAGTTGAAGAAGGCATCTTTTCAAGAGCAAACTAAGAATGGGCAATAAATACTGAACAGTCAGCAACACCTATGTCCCATGAGAGAATTGAGAAATTTAATTCCTTTGTCAAAGACTAAAGTACATAGAAGCATGAGTTACCATTCAGCAACTAAGTCTGGAGACTTTGGATAAGATCAGGCCAAGTAGGTTGTGGTGTGAAATTCACTAACTTGTGTGACCAAAGGGCAGCAATTTCCAATCAGTGGAAGTGACTTTTCAGCATAATTCACCTGCAAACAATGCGATAATTGCCAATGATCACTGAATTATAGACTCAATTATGTTTCTTTATCGTTCAAGTCTACCAATCATTTGCTAGATATTGGCTTTCTTTCCAAAGTTGCATGTTTCCAAATCAATTACGAAGGGGTGTTTCCGTTGTTTGAACATATTGTAAATTATCTAAAACGGGATTATACATGGCAAATACAGTCGAGACTTTGATATCAGCAAGTTAGTTTTTGTTACATTAATGAAATTGTAAAGGTTTATCACTCTTAAAGATTTGAAGGAATATCATGAAATATGTTTTCATAAAATACCATGATGTTTGACAACTGGTTCATAGCTCATTTTGAAAAATATCGAAGTAGAGTTAGACCATAAGATATAGGAGCAGAAATTAGGTGATTCAGCCCATTAAGTCAGCTCCACTACTAAGTCATGGCTGATGAGTTTCTCAACCCTCTGCTCTCTCTTTCTCCCTATAACCCTTGATCTGTTGACAATCAAGACCTATTTATCTCTGTCTTAAATATACTCAATGACCAGCCCTACGCTGCCTTTTGTGGCAATGAATTCCATAGATTAATTGAATGAACAGTTCAGGAAGAGAAACCCTTCTCATTAGTGGCATTGTTTTAACCATCATTCCTGTCCAGATTATGGATCATTCCTAAAACAGAAATGGTTTACCAAGAACAAAACTGTAGACAGATGTTACTTACCAGACACTCCAATAACCACAAGCACAGGACAGTAAATAAACTCAACATCAGGAAGTGTTTGGAGTGCATTGAAAGAATACTTCATTTTTCTGTGTCCAATAATCCAACCTTTCCTTGAAATTGTCACCAACTCAAAGTATTTATATACATAACAATGAAATCCTCTGAGGACATGATTAGGTTGATTTACTTACAGTCTTATGAACAAACAGAAGTAAAGCTTGCAAAGAAATGGTATTTCAATAGATTGTAGAAGTACCTAAGGTAAACTGAGATGGTAGAAATACACGACATGCAAAAAAAAAACAAATCTGCAAAGCATAAAGGTAAAGCTGATATCACAAGTACCCACAGGATGTTCACTTCATTCTTTCCTGGGATGTGGGTATCTTGACGAAGTCAGAACGTGCCGCCTATGTCAAAGTATCCTTGAGAAGGTGGTGGTGAGTGCTCTTCTCGTACCACTACTATCCATCTGGTGTAGGTACACACTTCTTCAACTTAGAGATTCAGATAGTTGGTTCTGAAACCAGGTTCCTGAATCTTAATAATGGAAATTATGATGGAACATGAGATAGATATTGTGGATTGAGAAAGGTTACTGAAAGGAATGGCAGTCGGTAGACAATGGGTGAAAGTGAGGATTGCAGATGCTGGAGATCAGAGTCAAGATTAGAGTGGTGCTGGAAAAGCACAGCAGGTCAGGCAGTATCCGAGGAACAAGAAAATCAACGCTTCGGGTAAAAGCCCTTCATCAGGATTGAGATAGATGATGCCAAGCTTTCAAAGAGTGAATGAATAAACTTCCAAAGTTGCTTATTCCTATCTGGTGGAAGACAGCAAAAAGAATACTGGTCAAACCATGGGGCATGATGGAAGTTAGAGTGTTGTAGATGCAAAGAAAGGCATACAAATTAGAACATAGAACATAGAAGAATACAGCGCAGTACAGGCCCTTTGGCCCTCGATGTTGCGCCGATCCAAGCCCACCTAACCTATACTAACCCACTATCCTCCATATACCTATCCAATGATTGAGATTCAATTCCTGTCACAGTCTGAGTTTCAATCCCTGTCACTGACTGAGATTCAATCCCTGTCACTAACTGATATTCAATTCCTGTCATTGACTGAGGGTCAATCCCTGTCACTGATTGAGATTCAATCCCTGTCACTAACTGATATTCAATTCCTGTCATTGACTGAGGGTCAATCCCTGTCACTGATTGAGATTCAATCCCTGTCACTAACTGATATTCAATTCCTGTCATTGACTGAGGGTCAATCCCTGTCACTGATTGAGATTCAATCCCTGTCACTAACTGATATTCAATTCCTGTCATTGACTGAGGGTCAATCCCTGTCACTGATTGAGATTCAATCCCTGTCACTAACTGATATTCAATTCCTGTCATTGACTGAGGGTCAATCCCTGTCACTGATTGAGATTCAATCCCTGTCACTAACTGATATTCAATTCCTGTCATTGACTGAGGGTCAATCCCTGTCACTGATTGAGATTCAATCCCTGTCACTAACTGATATTCAATTCCTGTCATTGACTGAGGGTCAATCCCTGTCACTGATTGAGATTCAATCCCTGTCACTAACTGATATTCAATTCCTGTCATTGACTGAGGGTCAATCCCTGTCACTGATTGAGATTCAATCCCTGTCACTAACTGACATTCAATTCCTGTCACTGACTGAGATACAATTCCTGTCACTAACTGAGATTCA
>NW_025212989.1:7485-11300 GCF_004010195.1 Chiloscyllium plagiosum
CATAAATGCTATCCCTTACAATTCTCTCTAAGACTTTGCCCACAACAGAAGTGAGACTCACCGGCCTATAGTTACTAGGGTTATCCCTACTCCCCTTTTTGAACAAGGGAACCACATTTGCTATCCTCCAGTCTTCTGGCACTACTCCTGTAGACAAAAATTAGCTAGAAAAAGCAATGGAACTAAGGATCGGGAACAGTTCAGAAATCAGGAAAGGTGGTTCAAGGACTTAGAGTCATAGAGATGTACAGCATGGAAACAGACACTTCAGTCCAACCCGTCCATGCCGACCAGACATCCCAACCGAATCTCGTCCCACCGTCCAGCACTCGGCCCATGACCCTCCAAACCCTTCCTATTCATACAGCCATCCAAATTCCTTTTAAATGTTTCAATTGTACCAGCCTCCACCACTTCCTCTGGCAGCTCATTCCATACACATACCACCCTCTGTGTGAAAAAGTTGCCACTTAGATCTCTTTCATATCTTTCCACTCTCACCCTAAACTCTCTAGTTCCAGATTCCCCCACCCCAGGGAAAAGAATTAGTCTATTTACCCTATCCCTGCCCCTTATAATTTTGTCAACCTTTATAAGGTCGCTCTTCAGCCTCCGATGCTCCAGAGAAAAGAGCCCCAGCCTGTTGAGCCTCTCCCCATAGCTCAAATACTCCAAACCCTGGCAACATCCTTGTAAATCTTTTCTGAACCCTTGCAAGTTTCACAACGTCTTTCTGTAAGGAAGGAGACCAGATTTGCATGCAATGTTCCAACAGTGGCCTAACCAATGTCCTGTACAGCCGCAACATGAGCTCTCAACTCCTGTACTCAAGACTCTGAGCAATAAAGGAAAGCATACTAAACGCATTCTTCACTTTATAAAAGTAAATTACTGCGGATGCTGGAATCTGAAACCAAAAGAGAAAATGCTGTAAAATCTCAGCAGGTCGGGCAGCATCTGTAAGGAGAGAAAAGAGCTGACGTTTCGAATCTAACTGACCCTTTGTCAAAGCTTTGACAAAGGATCAGTAAGATTTGAAACATCAGCTCTTTTGCCTTCTTCACCTGAACCTGCTCTCCAAGGTCTCTTTGTTCAGCCACACTCCCTCGGACCTCACCATTAAGTGCATAAGTCCTGCTAAGATTTGCTTTCCCAAAATGCAGCACCTCGCATTTACCTGAATTAAACTGCATCTGCCACTTCTCGGCCCATTGGCCCATCTGGTCAGGATTCTGTTGTAATCTGAAGTAACGTTCTTCACTGTCCACTACATCTCCAATTTTGGTGTCATCTGCAAACTTACTAACTATACCTCTTATTCTCACATCCAAATCATTTATATAAATGGCAAAAAGTAGTGGACCCAGCACCGATCCTTGTGGTGCTCCACTGGTCACAGGCCTCCAGTCCGAAAAACAACCCTCCACCACCACCCTCTGTCTTTTACCTTTGAGCCAGTTCTGTATCCAAATCGCTAGTTCTCCATTTATTCCGTGAGATCTAACCTTGCTAACCAGTCTTCCATGGGGAACCTTGTCGAACTGCTTAAGAATGGGAAAATAGAACATGAGTTTAAGCTTGTTGGGAAATATATTAACTGACTGTTCAAACTTTCTGTGCAGATGTAAAGAGAAAAATATTGATGAGAACTAATATCGGTCCCTTTCAGTTATTCAACAGTTAGCCATGACTGAGGAACTAAATTCATATTTCATTTCTGTCTCCTTAAAGGCCAGCATGAATAACAAGCCAGAAATGATAGGGTAAACATGGTTTAGTGAGAGGGAGGTACTGAAACAAATATGCATTCATGGAGAAATTGTGTAAATGAATTGATGGGCTTAAGGACTGAAAAAAGGGCTACTATCTGATAATCTGTATCCTGAGAATTAAAAAATTGACACTAAAATATCAGATACATCGGTGGTCATTTTCTTATATTCTTCAGATTCTGGAAAAGGTCCTACAGATTGGAGAGTAACCAATGTAACCCCACTGATTAAAAAGGGAGCTAGAGAGAAAATATGGAATATTAGAACAGTGAATCAGAAATTGGCAGTGGGAAAATATTTGAGTCCACTATGGAAGATCTTACAGCAGACCACTTAGAAGCTAAATATTGAGACTCAGACAGTCAGTATGGATTTGCAAAATAGAATCCATGGTTGACAATTTGACTGAAGTTCTTCCTGAACGTGAATAATACAGTTGATTGGGGCAGCTAAGGGATCTGGTTTCTTTAGAATTTAAAATGCTTTAGATAAAGTCCCACAGAAAAAAAATCAATATTTAAAATTAAAGTCGAGTGTGCTGCTGGAAAAGCACAGCAGGTCAGGCAGCATCTGAGGAGCAGGAGAATCGATGTTTTGCATATAATCCCTTAACCCTTTCCTGTTGGAGGGTTTATGCCCAAACATCGATTCTCCTGCTCCTCGGATGCTGCCTGACCTGTTGCCTTTTTTCCAGCACCCCAGTCTCGACTCTGATCTCCAACATCTGCAGTCCTGACTTTTTGCTACTTTAAAATTAAACTGCACGGGTTGGGGGTAGTGTATGGAGTTGGATAGAAAATTGATTAGCAGACAGGGAACAAAGAGTTGGATTAAATAGGTCTTTTTATGAATTGTATGTAGTGACTAGTGTAGTATCACAGGGCTCAGTATTCGCACCCCAGCTATTCATAACATGTGTCAATGAGTTAGATGAGGGAGCTAACTGTAATATCTCAAAACTTGCAGATGATACAAACCTGGGTGGAGGGGTATGCTGTGAGGAGGATGCAAAGATGTTGTAGTGTGATTTGGACAGTGAGTGGGCCAATACATGGCAGAAAGAGTATAATTTGAAATATGTGAGGTTATCCATTTTGGTAACAAAAAATGTTGGCAGATTATTATTATTTGAATGGCTGAAAATTGAGAGAGGGTCATGTTCAATGAGAGCTGGGCGTCCTCATAGACCAGTCACTGAAAGTAAGCCCACAGATGCTGCAGGCAGTAAGGATGGAAAACTGAATATCGCCCATCAGAGTGATATGTTTTGATTACAAGAATAAATATGTTTTGCTGCAATAATATAAGACACTGGTGAGGCCACACCTGGCATATTGTCTGCAGTTTTGTTTTCCTTAGCTAGGGAAGAATGTTCTTGCTCTTGAGGGAGTGCAGCGATTCAAGTGAAATGGCCAGCCTTTGCTTGTAGATGTTGCCTCATAGTTCTTTGTCTTCTCAGAAGACAATTTCACGGCACATACTTTGCAAATGCTGTTCTTGAGAGCCTCTCCTGCAAAATCCTTTGTTCTGCTCACTTTATCTCAAAGGACACTCTTCCTGCAAAAACAGTTCTGGCACTCAACCAATGAATTAATAAACTCTGATCACACCGTTCAGTCCCAGCCAAAGCAGTGTTACTGGTAAACAGCTCCCAAATATTAAACCGCGACGTTCCATGCACATATACGGCAATATGATGCCAATCTGTCTTGTTGACTGCCATACTACTTTCTTTATTTGGTCAACACAGAAAATTGCAGGTTACAGCTGTGGGAACAGGCCACAACATATCCTGGCTACAGTTTTAACTGAGGTAAATATTTAAACAAGCTTGAGCAAAGTTCTCAGCTTTGTCCTTCGTAAACAGCCACCTGACTACAAACCCTCCTCTTGAAAATTACACTCCAAGTGAAATGGATCACAAACTATAAGCATGTTCTGTCTCACACGGAAGTATTTGAATACAGTCAAACTGACTATGAATGTATAACCCATATTTTTTTTTGCAATCAATTAAACTCTTGCCTACATAACATCAATTCT
>NW_025212989.1:27983-29956 GCF_004010195.1 Chiloscyllium plagiosum
GGTTTCATGGTCATTGCTAGACTTTTAATTTATCAGCTTCAAATTCCACCATGTGCTGTGCCAGTGTCCCCAGCACATCGCTTGGGTCTCTGGATTAACAGTCTGACAATAAGACCACCCGGTGCGGCCTCCTCTACATCGGGGAGACAGGACGCCTTCTTGCGGATCGTTCCAGAGAACATCTCTGGGACGCCCACACCCAGTAACCCCACCGCCCCGTGGCTGAACACTTCGACTCCCCCTCCCACTGCGTCAAGGACATGCTCCACATGGGGCCTCCTCCACCACCACTCCCTCATCACCCAAAGCCTGGAGGAAGAACGCCTCATCTCCCGCCTCAGGACTCTGCAACCACATGGGATCAATGTAGATTTCAGGCCAGCTTCCTCATCTCCCCTCCCCACCCCGGCATTGTCCCAGTCCCAAGCCTCGGCAACACCTCCCAGACCAGTCCATCACACCCTCCCGACCGATCACCTTCATCCACCTATTGCTTTCCCGGCTACCTCCCCCCTCCAAACCCCACCCCTCTCCCATTAATCTCTCAACCCCAACCCACAAGTTTCATTCCTGATGAAGGGCTCCTCCCAGAAACATCCTGTTCCTCGGATGCTACCTGACCTGCTGTCCTTTTCCAGCCACTGCACTGTCGAGACAGACAGACAGATGTTTCGGGTCCACTCGCCCTTCTTCAGAAGGGTGACGACTTTGACCGGACGCTGTGATTTTCCAGAGAAAAGCAACTCAAACTGGAGAAGTGGAACATTTAACTTCCATCATTGTTGGTTATATTCTATCATCTACCTACACGGAGTCAGAGTGTCACAGCCTTTGGACCATGGCAGCCAGATATTCCACATTCGGACTAGTCCCATTCGCCATAACTTGGCCCATATCCCTCCAAACACTTCCTACTCATGTCCCCATCCAGATGTCTTTTAGATGCTATAATTGTACCAGCCTCCACCACTTCCTCTGGCAGCTCATTCCATACACGTACCACCCTCTGCGTGAAAGAGTTGCCCCTTAGGTCCCTCATATCTTTCCCCTCTCACCCTAAACCTATGCCTCTCTAGTTCTGGACTCCCACCCCCCACATTTACCCTATCCATGCCCCTCGTGATTTTGTAAATCTCTATAAGGTCACCCCTCCGCCTCCGACGCTCCAGGGAAAACTGCCCCAAGCCTAGTCAACCTCTCCCTGTAGCTCAAGCCTTCCAACTCTGGCAAGACATCCTTGTAAAAACTGGAAAAGAAAACAAAACTGCAGATGTTGTGAACCAGATGTTAAGAACCAGATGTTAAAAAACAGAAATTGCTGGAAGAGCTCTGCAGGTCTGGCAACATCTGTGGAGAGAAATCAGAGTTAACGTTTCAGGTTGGAGTGAGGAAGGGTCGCTGGACCTGAAACATTAACTCTGATTTCTCTCCACAGCAATTTCTGTTTTCATAACCTCCTTGATAGGGCTCGGAAAAGATTCACAAGTTTTAATCAACATCTTTCCTGAAGCTGGGAGACCAGAATTGAATGCAGTGCAGGTCATTCTGTTATAACACGTCAATTATATTGCAGCAAGTTCCACTTTAATGACTGACTAACTGGGGATGCTGTTTCGACAGCGTGTGCTGGCTGTAACGCGATGACATCGCCAACATTTTAAGCGCTGCTTCTAAAGCACGATTTTTCTATAATGCGGGGTTGCTCAAGAAATAGTATTGCCTTTACCCAGTTTGGGCGTGACATCAGACTGCAGAGTGACCGGGTCAACTCGCAACTGCCCCTTTGAGTGGCAAATCAGACCGAGGAGGAGTCAGACAGACGGGGCTGAGGGGGAGCAGAGGAGTCAGCCAGAAGCTGACGGGGTTGGGAAAACCAGGGCGTGGGCCACAGCCAAGTCACATCGGCGGGCTGTGAACTCTGGACCCTGGTTCTGAACTTGGGAACCAGTCAGGCTCTTCCCTTCCTGTGCGCC
>NW_025212990.1:0-12328 GCF_004010195.1 Chiloscyllium plagiosum
AATTCACGAAGGCAGAGGTGACGTTCTTGGGACCTTAGATTGGACATGGGAGGTTGACCCCATGGAACACAAGGAATTTCAACAACCATCCTCAAAGAAAGAGGTGGTTCGGTTTGTGGAATTGTAGACTCTATCTGACATTTGCTTCAAACTTCAGCAGCATATTGGCACCCTTGAATGACTTACTAGCGAGAACACAGAATTATGGTAGGCAGCACAATGCAAGGAGGCATTGAGAATTTTAAAGCAAGACGAATCACCGCACCAGTTTTAACAGCACCAAATATTTTGAAACCCTTTGAAAATTGTGTTTGATACGATGGATATAGGGGGCAGAAATGTACTGATACAGAAAAATGACGATGAAATTGAATGGCCAATTGGCTACTTGTTGAAAAAACTCAATATCCACCAGAAAAAATGCAAAACCTCCATTATTGAACAAGGAAGAATGGGTTTCATACAAGTTTAAGTTTCGTACTGGCCTGACAATATTTTAATGTTTAAATGACAAATAAATTGTCGGAGATGGATGTGGACAACAACGACAATCATCTCGCATTTTTTTGGAATATTTTAAGACCAGAATATGAGACTATTTCTTATGATACAGACTGTGAACTTACAACATGTACATTCTGTGGGTCGTATAAATGTGATAGCAGATGTGTTATCATGAATTTAAAGGAAGAAGTGTAGATAAAATTTGCCTTATTCCAGTGTTATATAAGTGTGCAGACTTAACATGAATGGTATAACTGAGATTAATACTTGTGTATTTCATAATAATGGGATTAAGAATTAAAGGAAAAGAAATGAAGCCATCTTTTCATTCTGATGGTTGATTTTATTTCTGAAGAAGGAAGGTGTTATGAAGCCGAAAGCATGTCTGGTCACTTTAAGACAGAACGGATTTTGCTGAATAGAAAATACAGCCACAGATGACAGCTAAAGGTCAGTCTGTTCCACATGTAACAATTAGGTGGGAAATGGATACCTGAGTTTTGGTTGCTGTTTTGACAACAATTCAAATACAACCAAAGAGTTTAAATAACGCTTAGCAGACCAGAAGCCAACGGAAATCGGTATTATTGTTTGGACAACTGGAAAGTATGAGGTGTATTCTAACATGGCAAGTATATAAACACAGGATTTTGAATACTACAGGGAGAGCAACTGCCATCCAACAGCAGAGTAACTACTGGAGAGCAGGAGTGCTAACTGGTCATCTCAAACACTCTCTATTAAAGATACATGTTCATGTCAAACCTACTTGCAGCAAAAAAAAAACATGACCCAAGGACATCAGCGGATGGAAGAGTGAACACCGCGGCGAAGATGGAGACTGGTTGGTCTTGAGATTGTAATGCTTTATATGTGGGTTGTTGGAACACCATAATTTTATAGAGTTGGAGTCAGATATTAAGCAGTTAACAAAAGAGGGGCTCGTATTTGGGAATAGTTGTTGTTTAGTGTTGACTATTAAAATTAAGAAATAATCTAGTTAATTTTTCTTAATAATGGAAGATCTGTGTCACTCACATTTTAACAGATTACGAGGTGAGGCGAGCTTTTGTCGGTGTTTGGTTTTAATTAACAGAGGGGTTCGAGTCCACCTTGTAAATGTCCATACACGCTAACCCCATTTCCCTGAGTAGGCCCATATCCTTCCAGTCCTTTCCTATCCACATATTTATCCTAATGCTTTTGAAATGTTGTTAATGTAACCCCCTCAACCACATCTGCTGGCAGCTCATCCACGTACCAGTCCTCTGTGTAAAGAAGTGAATCCTCAGGTTCCCTTTTATTCCTTCCCCTCTAACCTTAAACCGGTCCCCAATAGTCCTCGATTCTTTAAACCGTGGAAAAAGACTGAGAGCATTCACCCTATCCATACTACTCATGATCTTATACAGCTCTATAAGGTCCCCCCTCAGCTTCCTACACTGTAAGGAAAAGATCCTAGCTTGTCCATCCTCTCCTTACATCTCAGACCACTGACTCCTAGCACTGTCCTTGTAAATTTCTTCTGCACTCTTTCTAATTTAATAACATCCTCCCTATAACAAAGGTGACAAAACTGAACACAATACTCCAAGTGCGGCCTTACCAAAGTCCTGTGTAACTCCAACAAAAATTCCCAACTTCTATACTCAATGTCCTGCCTGATGAAGGCCAGTGTGCCAAATGCCTTTTGCACTGCCCTGCCTACCTGTGACTCCAGTTTCAAGGAACTGTGCACCCGAACACAAAGGTCTTTCTGACCACGACACCCCTTAAAGGCACTCCCATTCAACATGAAACTCCGATCTTGATTTGAGCTTCCAAAATGCAAGACCTCACACATCTACATTCCATTCCATTTGCCATTTGTCGGCACACTTCCTCACCTGATTAAGGTCCTGCTGCAATTTCTGATAAACCTCCTCACTGATCACGATACCACTTATTTTAGTGTCATCTGCAAACTTACCAATCACGCCTTGTACATTCTCAACCAAATCATAGATAACAAACAGCTATGGACCCAGCCTCCAGAGCAGCTTGCCATGTGGAACCTTATCAAAGACCTTACTAGACCTTACTGAAATCCATAGAGACTACGTCTACCGCTCTGCCCTCATCAAATTTCCTGGTCATTCCATCAAAGAACGCTAACAAATTTGGGAAGCATGATCTCCCACTCACAAGTCTATGCTGACTGCTCCGAATCAAACCCTGTGTCAGTAATGGGCGCACTCAGTGGTATGCTGTCCTTCATTGTCAGATTATTCGAGTACATAAGCAAAGCCATCTTCCTGCTGTTGTAGAGCTTTGCTCGGGGAGTATTTGGGGCACTCTGTACAGATTTGATCTCCTTTGTAAGTATTTATCTCCTTACCACAGACACAGGTGATGGTAACATGAGAATAGAGTGAATAAGCTGAGTGTTTAATCTGTAGAGCTGTGAGAGACGAAGAAATGGTGATGCTGAAACACGAGGTGTGGCAGAGATCACTTATTTCCAAAAGAGACATTGACTGGAGAGAAATTCCATACTTTACCCAGGATTGATTGGTTTGATTTATTACCATGTGTACCTCAGTACAGGGAAAAACTTTATTTGTGAGCAGTAGAGGAAGATATAGTAAGCATGGTCAGACAGATCATTGGATAGAAATAGACTTGGACAGAGTACGGCATACATGCTACACTGCTGAAAGTGTGTTGCTCGAAAAGCGCAGCAGGTCAGGCAGCATCCAAGGAACAGGAGAATCGACGTTTCGGGCATAAGCCTACATGTTACACTGAACAGGACATGCACTAGACAAGATCAACATGAACAAGATCAGCATTATTTGAACTTAGAGAGTCCATTCATCAGTCTAACGTGACTTTCCTAATAGTTTATATGCCTAAATTAACTCTCCCCACGTTATTGTGCAGTCGGCGTGTGAACCCGTACTGAACGTCATGTTGCTCACAATCCCCAACAGCAGCCACAATACCTTTTATCTAAAACAGGTAGCCATTCCTACCAGCTTCCGACCGACATAAAGACCACCAGGTTGTCTTCTCGGAGATGAAAGATACCTTCTTGAGACTTCACAAAAGACATATGGCTTCCCTCCTCACCGCTAGAAAACCACGTTAAAGTCCCACGTGTGTATCATAAGCAACGGAGCCACCTGGAACAACATGGAACAGTCTGTCTGTACAGCCTCTGCTCCACTTGGTCATCACGTTAGAGCATCAATTAGGAGACAGTGAGGACTGCCGATGCTGGAGATCAGAGTAGAGCGTTGATTGCTGGAAAAGCACAGCAGGTCAGGCAGCATCTGCGAAGCAGGAGGATCGACGTTTCGGGCATAAGACATTCATCAGGAATCAGCATCAATTACCTCATTCTGCCCCCGTGTAAGTGCATTGAGGTGGGAATGGCCTCCTACTGTTACTGTGTTAGTGACTCAAGGGACTGATTGGCTTCTTCCTCGTCCGATTGGACAAGCCCAGGGGCCTGGCTGAGTTACCTTTGGTTCCTGTTTGACAGCTCGATGTGCTGACAAGTGTGATGATGCTGCAGTTTTAAGAGATTATTTTGTTCTGGTTTCTTTTCAGAGAGAGATTGAACGATCGTTACCAAGCTGGCTAGTTAAGATCACTTGAGTAAACAGCGAAGGAGGCCTTGGGTTTATTTTAATGCAGACTGAATGGGTGTGGCCAGCTCTCACAGATTAGGATCACTGGGTTTTAGTTACTCAGTAACATCAAAAACTATAGGGGTCTCCACAGAGTCGGAAGCTTCAGGGAATGTTTCCTGGCTGCTACACTCTCTGAATTTTTTCTTGATGCTGTTTTCAATTCCTGATATTTCCTTTTTGCCAAGGGTTGTGTTTGTGTGAATTTCCTAGGTTGGACGAAGTCATTAGTAATAGTTCCTAGATCTATTATTCTGTTAACTTGTCCAATAGAATTACGTTATTCTAAAGTACTCTTTCTTTGGTTTCATTTTCTCTTCCGTGTTTAAGTAAATGGTATTTTGCTTCACACCGAGTAGTTTGACCAGTCACATTGCATCTGGGACAGGCAGTTTACATTTCCTTTAAAATAAGAAAACATTAGAGTCAAGGCTACTGCCTTCAAAGATTTTCCAGGCGCTCTGGTGTGGCCCATCACACTAGACTCTTTCTCTTCCTGAGTAATAGGCTGGAGGCACTGAATGGGCTGTCCCTGTTCTTCTCCAATAGTGTCAATGGGCTGAATGGTTTCCCCATATTTCTGTGAAACCAGCGTTAGGTGCTGAATGAATTCTTGTTTTACTGTGGCAATGTGCAGTGTCAGGCAGTTCTGAAACATGAATGTTACAGACTCGTTAACAGCACAAGTCTCAATGGAGTCTGAGTCTTGTTGCACGTGGACACAGACCAGTTCAGGAGCTGACGAGGGGACAAAATGTTCTGAACATTGTGAAATCTTCAGCGAACCTCCCCACTTCTGTTCTTATGGTGGGGAGATTGGGGGCGGGGAGACATTGATGAAGCAGCTGAAGATGTTTGTGAAGGGGAAGCTACCCTGAGGATCTCCCACAGAGGTGACCCAGGACTGAGATGATGAACATCTTCCTTTGTGCCATGTTTGACTCCAAACACTGGAGAGTTTACTCTGATTCCCATTAAGTCAAGTTTTGTTCAGCTCCTTGATGTAAACAGAAGTCAACCACTGCCTTGATATCGGGGCCAGTCATTTTTACCTGAACCCTTGAGTCAACCACTTTTGTTCACATCAATAGGCCATGATATAGGAGCAGCAAGAGTTTTCTTCAAACAGGTGGTATTGACTGTCAGAATTCCTCTCCTCAAGAGTGTTCAGGAAGCTAGATGACTGAAAGTATTTGAAGAGGAGGTCGATGAATATTGACCTGTCAGAGAGGTGAGGGCTATGAGGAAATGGACATTAAAGAGAATTTCAGACCGAGAGCAGATCAGCCACAATTTTGGTGAAGGGCAAGTCAGTCTTGGGGAGTGAACGACCTGCCCCTGTTACTGATTTTCTCACATTCTGTTATTGGAAAGTTGGTGGGTGTTATTTTCATGAATGTTTGTTATTGAATTTTGCAGTCAGGAAGACCAGACGATTTAGTGAGCCATCTCTGGGTGAGGTATAAGGGCTGTATTCTCAGTGAATTTGGGTCTACAACATGACAAACAAATGAAGCACAAGTTGCAGAGAGGGGAAGCTCTGTAAAGAGAGATGAGGGGCCTCTTTCATACCCAGCCTGGGTTTTCCAATTACATTTCCCAAATCATCTCACAGCGTGTGGGACAGTCTTGTGGACCGAATGGTCTCCTCTGTTTCTGTGCAACAGGTTATAGGAGTAAGTAGCCTCCAACTGTCCCTGTCTACCAGGAACGAAGGGCTGAATGGAACACAGGAACATGGGACTGAGGAGCAGGAGTGGGTCATTAGACACTTTGAGCCTTCTCCACCAGGCACTAAGATTGTGGCTGATCAGGTTGTGGACTCAGCCACACTTTCCTGTCTCCATCCCATTATGCATGACTCACTTTTCTGTCAAATATTTACCTAACGCAGTTTTCAATCAATATGAACAGAGAGGCACGTTTAACTTCCAGCGAAGAGAATTCTGACTTGAAATGTCCTTTCAGACGTTTTTGTAAATATCCCTCCTCTTTCAGATACTTTTTAAATGAGCGATTGTAACCGCCTTCACCACTTCCTCTGACAGCACTTTCTGTACACACACCACTCTCTGTGTGAAATATTTATCTTCATGTCCTTTCTAAATTAATCGTCCTCTCCCCGACAACCTATGCTCTCTTGTTCTGGACTCCCCGACCCTGGGGAGCAGAGCATGGTTGTTCGGAATATCCATGCCCCTGATGGTTTTATAAACCTCTACAATGTCACCCCGCAACCTAATCAGCCTCTCCCTTAATCTCAAACCTCCAGTCCTGGAACATCCGTGTAAGTTATTTCTGCAGAAAACCGAGTTGTAAGCAGTATTCTTAAAGTGGCCTCACCAACATCCTGTACAGATACAACATACCACCACAACTCCTATACTCAATGCTCTGACTGATTACGGCAATTTTTCCAAATGTGTTCTGCACCACACTGTCTACCTGCAACTCTGCATTCAAGGAACAATGTACCTGCAGCCCTATGTCCCTTTGTTCCACAACACTCCCCAGGACCTTCCCATTAAGTATAACCTCTGCCCAGATTTGCCTTCCCAAAATGCAAAGCTTCATATTTATCTAAATTAAACTTCATCTGTCCCTCCTTGCCCATTTGTCCCATTTAATTGTGGTCTTGTTGTACTCTGAGATAATCTACTACACCACCTTTCTGACGTCACCTGTATACTTACTAACTATTGCCCCTATATTCACATCTAAATCCTTTACATAAATGATGAAGTGCAATGAACTCAGTTCTGATTCTTGCAGCACACTGCTGCACACAAGCCTCCAGTCTGAAAAATATCCCTCTTCCTTCAAGCCAATTATGACTAGCTTCTTCTGTATCTTATGTGACTGAAACTTACTAACCTGTCCACCAATAAGGATGAAATACTAGCTATGAAGAGAGGCTGAGTAGGTTAGGTTTATTTTCACGAGAGAAAAGGAGATTAAGGGGGGATCTGATTGAGATTTACAAAATCATGGAGGGTATAGACAGGGTGGACAGAGACAAGCTTTTTCCCAGAGTGAAGGATTCAATAACGGAAGGTTATGCTTTCAAAATGAGAGGTGGGATGTTTAAGGGAGATACACGCGGTAAGTACTTCACACAGAGGGTGGTGGGCGTTTGGAACGCGTTGCTCGCAGAGGTAGATTCATTTAAGATGCGTCTGGACTGCTGCATGAGTAGGTGGGGAGCAGAGGAAGACAGATGCTAGGGAATTGACCGACAGATTTAGACAGTACATTTGGATCGGCTCAGGCTTGGAGGGCAAGGGCTTGTTCCCGGGCTGTAAATTTTCTTTGCCCTTTGTTCTTGTTCTTGAAATCCATATAGTCAATGTCTACCAAACTGCCTTCATCAATCTTTTTTGTCACCTCTTCAAAAAACTCAATCAAAGTAATGAGACATGATTTCCCATGCAGAAAGACACGTTGTCTACCCCGATCAGCCCCTACCTTCCCAAATGTATGTAAATGCTATCCCTCAGAATCTCCTCCAACAACTTACCCACCATTGACATCAGGCTCAGCGGTCTATACTTCACCGGCTTTTTGAGTCACTGTTTCCTTTTCTAGTCCCACTCCTCCACTGCTCACAACAAATGTTAAATGTAACCAGGTTGGTGATATCGGTCTCAGAATGGGTCAGGGTCAGTTTTAGGAACAAGTCAGGCTAGTTTCTTTAATCTGCTAAAACAAGACGTTTATGATCCAGAGCAATGTTACTCCAACTATGGTGGAAAGATGAATGACAAATTGTTTGGGTATTGCAAATATAATTAATATTTCCCTTTCTAAAAAATGCTCACTCTCTCTCTCTCTCTCTCTCTCTCTCTGCAATTTTAACTTGAAAGAGCTTTGTCCAGATATTATTGTAACTCATGACAAAGGAAAAATTGCGAGATTGTCCAAAATGTTATTCTGCTTCTGAAGATGTTGTACACACACCAGCTGCTAGCAATGGGATTTCATCCTTGGAGAATTGGATTTGGCTGAATTCCCTTTGCTTTAGGCAGTGAGGAGATTCCAGTGAATTCTGGTTAGGGATCACCCAAAGGGTAGCACGGTGGTTAGCACCGTTGCCTCACAGCACCAGGGACTTGGGTTCGATTCCAGCCTTGGGTGGCTATCTATGTGGCGTTTGCACGTTCTCCCCTTGTTTATATGAGCTTCTAATGGGTGATCTAGTTCCCTAACTTAGCTAAAACTGTGTAGGTTCGGTGGATTGTTCATGCTAAATTTTCCATATTGTTCAGTGATTTCTAGGTTAGGTGCATTAGTCTGGGGTAAATATAGGGGAATGGGTTGGGAAGTTTTGTATGGACTTGTTGGGCCCAAGGGCCTGTTTCAACACTGTAGGGATTCTTTAAAAATAAGAAAGGTAACGATGACTGCAGAGGCTTTTTTAGCTCGCACACATTGCTGTGATGAGGAACAATGAAGGAGAGAGAGTGCAATAGGCCATTCCTTCTCAGGCAGATTACATTTTCTCCCTCTCTGAGCTGAATCACACAGTAATGTCATCCTCTCCCAAACTGGACCATGTGAGGTTTCCTTGTACATTGTTCAAACTATGTCTCCATCACATTCCCTGTTCCATGTAGGTGCATCATTGCTGCTGCTATACACAGAGCCATACCCTAAACAACAAATGGTCTCAGTCGATTTGAAGATATGTTTATATGTCACTGCGTCATTAAAAAATTAAAAATGTTTAATTTATTCAGAATACCTGTGTTAAACTGAATGCATTTTTAAAAGAAATACAGAAATGCTGAAAAAGCTCGCCAGGTCTCTCAGTACCCAGATGCTGTAGTTGTACCAGCCTCCACCATTTCCTCTGGCAGCTCATTCCATATGCACACCACCCATTGTGTGAAAAGGTGCCCTTTAGGCCTCATCAAAACATTTCCCCTCTCAATTTCAACCAATGCCCTCTAGTTTTGGACGCCCCTAAACAGGGGAAAAACCCTGACTACTCACCCTATCCATGACCATTCTGATTTTATAAACCTCTACTGCTACGAACTGTGACTCCAGTCAACACGAATAGCTGTACTTTCAGTCATCCTGGGCCTAAATTCTGAAATTCAATACTGACACCTCTTCCTTCTCCATCAAGTCACAATTCTAAATCCATTTTAATCAGTTTGTTCAGATGCATCACGAGATACATCTGTGAGTTTTACACCTCGGCCTTTGTGCCCTGAGGTGGGGACACCAGCACCACTCCGCAAGACCCATAAAGCTGTAACAGTATTCTCCTGTGTGTTTGTTCATCAGCCTATTCTGACATGATGTGTCATACCTTTGCAACAGGTAGGACTTGAATCCAGGCCTTCTAGCCTAGAGCTAGGAACACTACCACACATGTTCAGGAATTGGAATCAAATCCAGAGCTCTGGATCAGAGACAGGGACACTACCCACTACACTACCATACCCAGATTTTGAGTCATATTCTAGTGCCCACTTTCAGCTCGGTGTGGATTTATTATAATCAGGTTGCCATTACTGAACTACACAAAACACTTTGTATTGTTAAACAAATGCAAGATATTTGTCTCACGTGCTGTGCCATCGAAACTATGAACGTCTATAATCGCTATTATCTGTAGTCTGCAATATTAAGGAAAGAAATCCTGCAGACACACTTACACAATGAAGGGTCTCAAATAGATATTTATTACTGAACACCAGAGACGAAGGAAGACCTTAATTCCTGACCCCAAAACACCGATCACTCTTACCCACCTCTAACGTGCGACTGCCCTCTTCCTAAAACCATGAAATGATAACAGGCCGCTGATTACAGTCCAGCCTCTCCTCCGCACTGACTGTATGTGCAATCTGTCCCTCCTCTCCCTAACCACACAAGTCAATCCAAGCTCAGGGTCTTTGTGAAAATCAAGGCCGGAGTGTGCAGGCCTCCTGGAGAGGGATGGGTATTTTAAAATTGAAGGGGGAGGGTGAGGTGGCAGTAATATCACACACTGGGCTGAGGAGTGGCAGATAGAGTTTAGTTTGGATTAATGCCAGGTATTGGATTTGGTAAATCAAACAAGAGTAGGACCTATACAATTAAAAGTAGGGTCTTTGGTAGTGTTGTAGGACAGAGACCTAGGCCGTCAGGTATTATTCTTTATAATATGCATCTTATACAGATGGTGTGGTTAAGAAGGTGTTTAACACACTTGTCTTCATTTGTTAGACCTTTGAATATCAGAATTGCGACATCATGTTGAGGTTGTACAGGATATTGGTGAGGCCCCTTCTGGAATACTGTGTCCAGTCCGGTCACTTTGCCCGCTCATTCCATAGGCACACCATTCTCTGGGTGAAAAAGCTGCCCCGCTAGGTCACTTTTAAACGTTCCCCTCTCATCTCAAGCCTATGTCCTCTAGTTTTGGTCTCCCCTATCCTTAGAAAATACCTTGACTATTCACTTTGATATTATTGACCTTGATATTATTAAGCTGGAGAGGGTTCAGTAGAGATTAACCTGGATGTTTCTGGGAATGGATGGGGTGAGCGATAAGGAGAGGCTGGGTAGGCTGGGACTTTTTTCACTGGAGAGTATGAGATTAAGGGGTAACTTTACAGAGGTTTATAAAATAATGAGGGGTACAGATAAGCTGAAGGGCTGATGTCTTTTCCCTCGAGGGGGGGATTGAAAACTGAGGGATGTTTTAAGGTGCAAGGAAAAAGATTTACAAAAGTCACGAGAGGTAAATATTTTAGACAGAATTTGGCTTGGGTGTGGAATGAACTTCCAGAGGAAGTGATGAAAGCAGGGACAGTTGCAATGTTTAAAGGACATTTAGATCAGTACATGGATAAGACATCAGTTTGGATGGTGCTGTGAGCAGTTGCCCTCCCCCTCCCCCTCTCTGAATGAATCGCTATTGGTTTTCATCCTCTGCCAATGCCTGTGCAGTGGCGTGTGGAGGCCGGCCGAGGTTGGCATTGCATCACTTTAAGCACCACTTTAAGCACCAAAGAGACTGCCAGACCTGCCCCACACAGAGACACAGAGATACACACACGGGAATGGTTCGGACACGACGTGAAGCTCATCTGGTAACTTAAATGAAACATAAAGAAATGCTCAATTCGCCTCGTAAACTGTTAAAATATGAGGGACAGATCTGCTAAATTCCACTGTTTAAATAAAAACATCAATTTTTTTTCACTCTGAAAGTGACCATTTTACATCAACTATTCACAACTCTGGCACCCCCTTTCTCTTAACCACTTATTACCCGTCTCCAGCTCTATAGCAATATACTGTTTCTGGGTCTGCCATCCTCTCGTATCACATGAGCTTGTAAGCTCTCTGTTCAGAACAGCATTCACCCTCGCTTAAAGGTACAGTACACACTTTCAACTTCATCACATTATACCCTGATGAATATCAATAAGTGGAACCTATCCGATTTCTCTAGCTCTGCGGTTTGTCAATATTTCATCTACTCTGTCTCGTATGTGTCAGGACTTTTGTTGCTCCATTGACAGCATGTCATTATTCGACTCTGTCCGTGGGAATATAGCAGTATTTCACTTGCTCAAACTTGTGAGCATGGCAGGATTTCAGTTGTTTCATGGGGACTGTGATGCTATGACAATCTCAATGTTTGTAGATGGCACCGAAGCTGGAAGAACTCTGAAGTCTATGGAGGACAGTGTGGAACTCTAACAGTACAATCACACATTGGTGTAGTTTTCAGGTGTAAGGCAGATGGGGATCAATGCAGAGCAGTGTGAGGTGATACACTTTGGTAGGAAAGACAATGAAAGACAGTTTAAAACAGGCTGTGCCATTATAAAGGGGCTGCAGGAGCAGAGAGTGCTGGCTGTATATGAGCACAGATTGTTGAAGATGTCAGGACAAGTGGGGAGAGCAGTAATTATCACGGATTAGTTTCAGTATCTGCGCTGCTTACAGGGGGTGGTGTAGGAGGAAGCCCCCGTGCTCCCTTCCTGGGAGGTGGTGGTGACGATGTGTTTTGAGCCCACCCTCCTGCCCACCGAGACCGTGGGGATTCCATTTGTACCAGCTCGAGACAAAAGGGAGATGGCATCAGGGCCACGGCTTCTAAGTTGTGCCAGGGGGAAACGGAGCTGCCAGTGGGTTTAAAGTGA
>NW_025212990.1:12347-15964 GCF_004010195.1 Chiloscyllium plagiosum
GTGAGGGGTAAAGTGGAGGGAGGGAGTGACGGAGAGAGAGAGAGAGAGAGAGAGAGAGAGAGAGGGAGAGAAGGGAGAGAGAGAGACCGCGGTGGAGGGGAAGGTGCTGTAACAGATATACAGTGAGTGAAGGGAGCTGAGAGAATAAGGTGATTCTTATCCTGACAGAGTGGGAAAGGTTATTGATGCTTATCCTGTTTTGCTGGCCATTTATTCAGACCACAGATCCTGCACTGAGCTGGGTGGTGTGCTCAGACCGTGCACGGTGGGTCTGGTGGTGTGGACCCCTCTGGGAAGAGAATGGTCCCCCTCTGTACTAGCCCATCTACCAGGACCTCTGTGCCCCTGTCGACAAACCGTGGTGTAATTGCCACTTATCTGCCATGCTCAGGGAAAACTGTGCAGGACAGCTCTGAACAGAGAAAGCTCAAATCAGTGCCCATTGGCCTTTTAAAGGTGGCACCAGTGCCAGGGATCAAGGAATACCCAGGGGTATCCGGGCAATGGTGAGTACCTTCAGTCATGATGGGTGGGAGAATCGGGCTGGCATTGAATGACAGGGACACCATGGGGTGGGCTGGGTTTAATGAGGTGAGTCCGATAAGATAGCACCAGGAAACTAGCTCGGTCTCGTGCGGATGATCCCTCTGTCACACTCATTCAAAATGGCACTGAGAAATTATTGTTAGAATCTGCTCAATGAGCATTGGACTCTGTTGAAACCAATGCCATTTACAAAGCTGTAGAACAAATGTTCATCCAAAACTCTCCATAATTTCACCTCACACCAATATCCCTTTTTCCCCTCTTTCCTGGGAAGACTGACTCATGTTACCGGTTGCAGTCAAAGTGTCTACATTTCAGCATTCTGAAACCTGGGAACACAAACTTCCATGATACTGTCTCTCAGTCTCCCCCTCTCTGTCTATACCCCAAACCCCTCCCATTTGGTAATATTTTAACTGATCCCCCCTCCATCTCTGTGTCTCTCTGTCAGTGATATTCACACCCTCATCGCCCCCTTGTCATGGCACAATGGAGATATGGAGCTGTAAATGGATGGGGGTGCACATGCTGTCACTTCCAGCATGGGCTGCAAGTTTCCCCACACTTGGCAGTGATCTAATGCAGTGTTACTGAGAAATGTACTGGGTTGGGGTACACAGCTCTACATGCTGGGAGGGTAACTGCTCCTCGTTTACAGATCAATGCACTGAGGTGGGGTACACAGCTCTACATGATGGGAGGGTAACTGCTCCTGGTTTACAGATGAATTCACGAGTGATCACTGCACAGGTCGCTGTGCTGGTCAGACTATCTGGTTGAGGTTTATAGATAATGTAATGATGTGGTCTGTGCAGCTCCCGGTGCTGGACAGATACCTAGTCCGGGTTTATAGATCAATGCCCTGCTGTAGTCTGCACAGCTCCCGGTGCTGGACGGATATCGAGTCCGAGTTTATAGATCAATGCACTGCTGTGGTCTGCATAGCTCCCCATGCTGGGCAGATACCTAGTCCGGGTTTATAGATCAATGCACGGGTGTGGTCTGCACTGCTTCCAATGCTGATTACTTGCTGGAGGAACACAGCAATCCAAGCAGCATCAGGAGGTGTAGAAGTTGATGTTTCGGGTGTAGCCCTCCTTCAGGACTCTTGAAGAATTGTTACACCCGAAACTTGGACTTCTCCATCCCTTGATGCTGCCTGGCTTGCTATGTTCTCCCGGCTTCCTGCCTATCTACTTTGGATTCCAGCATTTGCACCTTTTCTGTCTCGATCCCGGCTTCCTAAACTGGACAGATGTCTTTTCTGTGTTTGAAGATATGTGCTCTGATAGGATTTATGCAGTGTTTCACTCTGGACAGATTCCCGGATTGTATTGACCAGAGCAATGAATGAATCTGCACAGTGTTCCACTCTGGCCAGATTGCTGGGTTGTACTGAGCAGTTCACTGGCCTGGTCTACATAGTGTTCCACGGTGAACAGATATATCCTCTGGGTTGATGGTGTCTGGGCTGGTTCTGTGAGGTGGATTGAGAATGTGGTATAACTAAACATTTCGGTTGATCTGGAAATGCCTTTAGTTCCCATTCCTGCGATTGGACCCTCCGTCTCTCACCCCATTAATGTTACAGTGTGCCCAGGCACAGTACATCATGTTGATCGGGTGGGTAGGGGGAAAGGTGATGGACAGGCAAGGGGTTTTGCGGAAAGTTCTGTCCTCAACATTCTATAATTGACATTCCCCGGAACGTTCTGTCTCCGACATTCTATTACTGCCATTCCCTGGAACGTTCTGTCCCTGACATTCTATAACTGACATTCCCCAGAACGTTCTGTCCCCAACATTCTATACCTGACATTCCCCGAAAAGTTCCATCCCCAACATTCTATAACTGACATTTCCCGGTACATTCTGTCCCTGACATTCTATAACTGACATTCCCCGGAACGTTCTGTCCCCGACATTCTATAACTGACATTCCCCGGAACATTCTGTCCCCAACATTCTATGACTGACATACCCCGGATAGTTCTGTCCCCGACATTCCATAACTGACATTCTCCAGAACGTTCTGTCCCCGACATTCTATAACTGACATTCCCCGGAACGTTCTGTCCCCAACATTCCATAACTGATAATCCCCGGAATGTTCTGTCCCCGACATTCTATAACTGACATTCCCCGGAACGTTCTGTCCCCGACATTCTATAACTGACATTCCCCGTAATGTTCTGTCCCCGACATTCTATAACTGACATTCCCCGGAACGTTCTGTCCCTGACATTCTATAACTGACATTCCCCGGAAAGTTCTGTCCCTGACATTGTTTGTGAACGGCCGGACGTCAGTGAATTGAACAAACGATATGATCCCGAGGGAAGAGATCCCCTTCCAGGGAGAAGGAGACACTGTTCCGAAGGCCCCTCAGGCAGTTGAAGGGGTGAATACATTTTCCCTGCGTTTACATTTCTCCACGGCACAGGATCGACCTCAATTTAGACGAAAATACAAGAATTCCCAAACTCTGTTTGTCTTCAGGAAACTGGTAGAGAATCCTTCAGGACAGCAACGTTTCCACACTCCGTATTAGGAACTGGGAAGGAGTGACCTGTGTCTGCTCTCGAGTGATCGAGTGTGTGGGGATGTTCTCGAAACCATCTGTCCTCATAGATGTTTCTCTGTGTGTTTGGGGAGGGAAGGGTTTCTTGTGGTTTATGTCACATTTTTGTCAGTAATTCCGACCTTCCCATTTGTTATTCGTTATTCCAGCTCCAATTATTTTAATAAATCCCTGAATACAGGGACACATATGAAAATCTCACTGTGTGCCCAATCAAACGGGTCCCTTTGCCTCCAGCCTGATGGATAATGGGTTTGTTTTCCTTCCTCACAGTTAACGTAGTGACCATCTACGTCCTGCTTTATAAAGATTGTGGATTGTCTCCATGTGTCAGACGTTACCTGGGGGCCATGGCAGCGGCGGATCTCCTGGTCATTATCCTCGACCTGATAATGAGACACATTCCCATTGTTTATCAGGAACAGTTTGATTTCCTGAAGGACTCCGTCCCCGTGTGTAATATCCACGACCTGATCCTGAGACACATTCC
>NW_025212990.1:28402-29958 GCF_004010195.1 Chiloscyllium plagiosum
GAGAGACCGGGGGCGAGAGAGAGCGGGGTGGCGAGAGAAAGAGGGTGACGAGAGACACCGGGGTGAGAGAGACCGGGGGTGCTGAGAGACCGGGGCCGATGAGAGACCGGTGCTGGAGAGAGACTGGCGACGAGAGGCACCTGGGGCGACGATAAAGACGGGGGGGCGAGAGAGACCGGAGGGGGCGAGAGAGACAATGGGAGGAAGAAACTGGGGGTTCGAGAGAGACTGGTGGCGAGAGAGAGAGGTTGACAAGAGAGACTGTCGGCTACAAGACAGACCATGACCGATAGAGAGACCGTGGCGAGAGGGAGACTGGTGGTGAGAGAGAGAGCGGGAGGCGAGAGCGAAACTGTGGGCGGTGAGAGAGACCGGGGCGAGAGACCGGGGGTGACAAGAGACCGGGGGAGACGAGAGACCAGGGGTGATGAGAGACCAGGGAGCATAGGGTAGGAGAGTCTAAAACGGAAGGTATAGGTTTAAGTTGGGAAGAGAAATGAAAAGCAACTTTTTTTCCTGCAGAGGGTAGTGCATCTTTGGAATACGCTGCCAGAGAAACTGGTGGAAGTTGGAACAATTGTAGCATTGAAAAGGCAACTGGGCGGCTATATGAATAGTGGATTATGGACCAAATGCTGTCAAATGGGATTTGATTATTTTAGAATATTTGGATGGCATGAGAGAGTTGAAGGGTCTGTTTCCCTGTTGTACATCTCAATGAATCATTGATTTAATTCATGAAGTTCTCTTTGTAATCTTTAATTGTTCACCATTATACAAACACTGTCCACTATACACCCAAACTTGATGTCATCCGCAAATTTGCTAAATGTACCTTCTATAATTCTCAACTGAATCATTCATATAAATGACAAGCAAAAATGGACCCAACAATTTTGCCTGTGGATCATCGCTGCTCACAAGCTTCCAGTTCGAAAAACAACCATCCGAGACCACCCTATCTCCTGCCAGTAATCAGATATACACAGAAACACACACACACACTGACATACACAATGAGACATGCATATAAAGACACAGACACAATCATTTCCTTAAGACAGAGGTAGGTAAATTTGGATTAAAACAATAATCAAGCGTTACAGTGCGAAGGTGGGAGTTTTGTGTTGAGAAACACACCAGACAGGATCAAACGGCAAATTAGACTTGATGGACCAAATGACCTAATTACAATTTCCATACTGTGTGGCCATAACGGGTCAGGATTATTTTTCCAAGGGTGCAGTAGAAATTAAGTTTGATAAATACTTGAATGATCTGTCAATGAGACTGTAGGATAGGTTTGAGGGGTTGAATGGTCTATGTTTGTTTTTATTTGCAGTTCCCTTGTTCCTGAAAAGAGGAGGTGACTTGCTGTGAGGTTAACACACTTTAAAATGAAAGGGGTCTCTCATTTCCATTTGAGATAAAACAGATCCTTTCTCCTTTGGATTGTGCGATTTATGGCGTTCTCATCTCCCGGGAGCAGTGAAGTCTGGGTCATTTAGGATATTCAAGGCTGACCTTGTCTGACCTTTCGCAATGTTTATTGAGAA
>NW_025212991.1:0-3102 GCF_004010195.1 Chiloscyllium plagiosum
TGGTACAATTACAGTATTTAAAAGGCGTCTGGATGGGTATACAAATAGGAAGGGTTGAGAGGGGTATGGGCCAAGTGCTGGCAAATGGGATTAGATTAGTTTAGGATATCTGCTCGGCATGGACGGGTAGGACTGAAGCGTCTGTTTCCGTGCTGTACATCTCTATGACAGTATGAGTTCTCATGGTTCCAATCAGGTACTGACATCAGCTGACTTTGTGCATTACACATCGCTGTGTCATCAATGTTAAACTGAAAACAGAAAGCATATCGAGGAAATGGTCATAGAGAGAAAGCAGCATTTTTGTGAAATACCTTTGAAGAAACTGTGTAATGATACATTTGGACTACCTGTACTTCATGTGGCTGATCTATTTCACACTTTTTTTGCACTGAAATTTCCACCCCTCTTCCCACTCAACTAACAGGTGGTTGTTCTCTTATGCAGCCCCTCACGTTTCATGGGATAAGAAGTGAACCTTATATCACTCCAATGTACCTATGGTCAATTAATTTATAAAAAATGGAGGTGAAATAACAATTAAAGGCCCAGTATAGATCTCTGGGTCACACAACTAATTCATACTCCAAACCTGAAAACAAATATTAGGCCAAACGTTTAAACACTATCACCTGGCATGTTGTTGTATTGTCTCCAATACCATGAGAACTTGTGTTCTTCATAAATCTTCCACATGGTACCTATGGATCCTTAAAATCCACTAGGTTCACTCTAACTCTCAGTTATGAGGATAGATTGAAGAAATTGGGACTGTTATCCTTGGAGAGAATAAGGATGAAAGGAGATTTAACAGAGGTCTTCAGGCTGGATGAAGCAGATTAACAGAGAAGCTCTTTCCACTCATAAAAGAAAATAAAAAGATGAAGAGGGCTTATATTTGCATAAAGTAGCAAGGGTAACGTGAGAAAAAACTCAGTGAGTACTTAATGTGTAGAATACACTGCAGTTAGTGGAGGCAGGTTCAATTGAAGGATTCAAGATGGCATTGGATCATTATTTGGATAGAAATGGTATGCAGTGATATGGGGAAAAGGCAAGAGATTGACACGAGGTAATAGATGGGGTACAAGCACAATGGGCCAAATGGCTGCCTCCTGCACTGTAACAACTACGTGTGAACTTGAACGCTGTAGTTTTCTCAGAAATTTCCATTAAGTTAGATAACCAAACCTGTCCTCGAGTTGTCCTTAAGTAACTTTCCCTTTCCTTGGCATTCACTCATTTTATGTCAAATTATGAATTGATAACTGGCATGTACTGAACATTCACATACCTGAGAAGAACAATTTTACGAGTATTATCCCAAACAGTTTGGAAAGGCATGTACTTACATTTACAAATGCAACATATTTTAAGTCTACTTATTTTTCAATGGTTACTTCAATATTGTTACCCAGAGCTGAGATCATACCACAGAAGTAAGATCCTGCCATTGCCACGTGTAAAAATCCTCAGATTAACCCAGTTGCTTTAGGTCAAATTGAATTGATTTTGTATGGGGAACCTGCACAAGTGTTCTGGCCATTCATTCTGGCCACCCAGGTAGATGAATGGAAAAATCTTACTCTGTGTCTTTGCTCACTGTTTGATTTAAAAAAAATTGACAGAAACATGGAGAGACAAAATAGCTCAAAAATGAATTAAGAATTGTAATGCATATTGAGCCGTGTAAGTTGATTGAAATTCATGCAGTGCACCAATTTCTTTCTGCCTGCTCATTTAATATGAGTATCAACTGTGCTGTTCATTGACAGCAAGGTTGCCACACCTGCCAGTACCCACTGAAGCTGGGCTGTGTAGGCTTAGAGTTGCTCAAAGTTGTCCTTTCAGTCCATCTGTTATTTTTTCCACTGAGTTTCAATAGCTTCCCATCAACCAGGTTTCAAACACACAGGTGACATTAAAACAGATGAAAACATCCCAATACTGAGCTCAACGTGATTATTCAAGTGTTATTTGTTTACATCTGTCTGCAATATCACACAGTTAATTAATAGATTTCATTTACCTCGTGCCGATTTTGTTTTTGCATTGTGCCCAGCTGACAGTTTGCTGATCAGTGGCAGAGTGAAGCTAAGGTTGTTGGATCTTTTTTATTGCAAAAATATGTTTTATTCATAAAAATCTTGATATACCTACACAGTTGCTGCCACAGTTCTGTACGAACTTTGTATCTGAAGAATTAACAAACATTGGAATTTGACATTCCCTCTCGTTGCAAATAAAAAAAACCTAAGGCATTTCTTTCTTACACAAGACAACATATATACAAATATGTGAGGCACCAAGAAGGTCTGACAACTGGACAGATCCCTGTTGTACTTTGGCAGAAAGATCTTCAATGATGTTTTTTTTTTCCCCATTGTCCCTTGGCAGCAGCTGCCCCAAGCTTTAGTGCGTCTCCTCAGCACATAGTCCTGAGCCTTGGAATGTGCCAGTCTGCAATAGTGCAGGTCAAGACTTGACCCTACAGAGGTTTATTAAGTCATGAGGGATGTAGATATGATCAATGGCAGGTGTCTTTTTCCCCAGGGTGGGGGATCTCAAAATTGGGAGCCTATTTTTAAGGTGAGAGGAGAAAGATTTAAAAAGGACACATGGCAATGTTTTTTAACACACAGGGTGGCTCGTGTGTGGGATGAACTACCTGAGGAAGTGATGGATGTGGGTACAGTTATAATGTTGAAAAGACTTTTGGTTAAGTGAATCAATAAGAAATGTTTGGAGGGATATGGGCCGAGGGTAGGCATATGGGACTAATTTAGTTTGGGATTATGGTTGGCATGGCCGAGTTGGACCAAAGCCTATGATGAAGGGCTTAAGCCCGAAACATCAATTCTCCTCCTCAGATGCCTGACCTGCTGTGCTTTTCCAGTGCCACACTTTTCAATCCTGATCTCCAGCATCTGCAGTCCTCATTTTCTCCATATAGCACAGAGTCTTCCAACACAGCGCTGCTGGGAATGCATTTTAATAAGCTAATGTTGTTATTGCCTGAGGAATAATGGTTAAAGTTGTGATCTATTGGTTTGTCCTGCTCTGCATGAGCAGATTCATATTCTCAGTCCTACTCAGTTCCAG
>NW_025212991.1:6511-9160 GCF_004010195.1 Chiloscyllium plagiosum
AATGCCTTGGTTTGGTGTTCACCGCCCTACGTGCTGGTAGGGTAACTGCTCCTGGGTTACAGATCAATGCCCTGGTTTGGTGCACACAGCCCTACATGCTGGGGGGTAACTGCTCCTGGGTTACAGATCAATGCCCTGGTTTGGTGTACACAGCCCTACATATGAGGAGGTTAAATACTCCGGGGTTACAGATCAATGCCTTGGTTTGGTGTACACAGCCCTGCATGCTGGGAGGGTAACTGCTCCTGGGTTGCAGATCAATGCCTTGGTTTGGTGTACACACCTCGACATGCTGGGATGGTAACTGCTCCTGTGTGACAGATCAAAGCCCTGGTTTGGTGTACACTGCCCTACATGCTGGGAGGGTAAATGCTCCTGGGTTATAGATCAATGCCCTGGTTTGGTGTACACAGCCCAATATGCTGGGAGGGTAAAAGCTCCTGGGTTACAGATCAATGCCCTGGTTTGGTGTACACTGCCCTACATGCTGGGAGGGTAACTGCTCCTGGGTTACAGATCAATGCCCTGGTTTGGTGTACACAAAACAACATGCTGGGAGGGTAACTACTCCTGGGTTACAGATCAATGCCCTGGTTTGGGGCACACAGCCCTACATGCTGGGAGGGTAACTGCTCCTGGGTTACTGATCAATGCCCTCGTATGTGGTACACAGCCATACATGCTCGGAGGGTAACTGCTCGTGGGTTACTGATCAATGCCCTGGTATAGTCTACACAGCCATGCATGCGGGGAGGGTAAATGTTCCTGGGTTACAGATTTATGCACTGGGGTGGGGTATACAGCCCTACATGCTGGGAGTGTAACTGCTCCTGGGTTACAGATCAATGCACTGGGGTGCGGTATGCAGCCCTACATGTTGAAGGGTAACTGCTCCTGGGTTACAGATGAATGCCCTGGTTTGGTGTACACAGCCCTACATGCTGGGAGGGTAACTGCTCCTGGGTTTAAGATCAATTCCCTGGTTTGGTGTACACAGCCCTACATGCTGGGAGGGTAACTGTTCCTGAGTTAAAGATCAATTCCCTGGTTTGGTGTACACCGCTCTACATGATGGGAGGGTAACTACTCCTGGGTTACAGATCAATGCCCTGGTTTGTGGCACACAGCCCTACATGTTGGGAGTGTAACTGCTCCTGGGTTCCAGATCAATGCCCTGGTTTGGTGTACACAGCCCTACTGCTCCTGGGTTACAGATCAATGCCCTGATTTGGTGTATACAGCCATACGTGCTGGGAGGGTACTGCTCCTGGGTTACAGATCAATGCCCTGGTTTGTTCTACACAGCCATACATGCTGGGAGGGTAACTGCTCCTGGGTTACAATCAATGCCCTGGTTTGTTGTACACAGCCCTACATGCTGGGAGGGTAACTGCTCCTGGGTTACAGATCAATGCCCTCGTTTGTGGTACACAGCCATACATGCTGGGAGGGTAACTGCTCCTGGGTGACAGATCAATGCCCTGGTATAGTCTACACAGCCATGCATGCTGGAAGGGTAAATGTTCCTGGGTTACAGATTAATGCACTGGGGTGGGGTATACAGCCCTACATGCTGGGAGGGTAACTGCTCCTGGGTTACAGTTCAATGCCCTGGTTTGGTGTACAGGGCCCTACATGCTGAGAGGGTAACTGCTCCTGGGTTACAGTTCAATGCGCCGGTTTGGTGCACAGTGCCCTAAATGCTGGGAGCGTAACTGCTCCTGGGTTACAGATCATTGCCCTGGTTTGGTGTACACAGCCATACATGCTGGGAGGGTAAATGTTCGTGGGTTACAGATTAATGCACTGGGGTGGGGTATACAGCCCTACATGCTGGGGGGGTAACTGCTCCTGGGTTACAGATCAATGCCCTGGTTTGGTGCACACAGCCCTACATGCTGGGAGCGTAACTGCTCCTGGGTTACAGATCAGTGCCCTGGTTGGTGTACACAGCCCTTCACGCTGGGAGGGTAACTGCACCTGGGTTACGGATCAATGCCGTGGTTTGGTGTACACAGCCCTACATGCTGGGAGTGTAACCCCTCCTGGGTTACAGGTCAATGCCCTGGTTTGGTGTACACAGCCATACATGCTGTGTGGGTAACTGCTCCTGGGTTACAGATCAATGCCATGGAATGGTGTACACAGCCATACATGCTGTGTGGGTAACTGCTCGTGGGTTAAAGGTCAATTCCCTGGGGTGGGGTACACAGCCCTACATGCTGGGAGGGTAACTACTCCTGGGTTACAGATCAATACCCTGGTTCGGGGCACACAGACGTACATGCTGGGAGGGAAACTCCTCTTGTGTAACAGATCAATGCCCTGGTTTGGTGTACACTGCCCTACATGCTGGGAGGGTAACTGCTCCTGCGTTACAGATCAGTGCCCTGGTTTGGTGTACACAGCCATTCATGCTGGGAGGGTACCTACTCCTGGGTTACAGATCAACGCCATGGTTTGGTGTACACAGCCGAACATGCTGGGAGGGTAACTGCTCCTGGGTTACAGATCAATGCACTGGTTTGGTGTACGCAGCCCTACATGCTGGGAGGGTAACTACTCCTGGGTTACAGATCAATGCCCTGGTTTGGGGCACACAGCCCTACATGCTTGGAGGGTAACTGCTCCTGGGTTACAGATCAATGC
>NW_025212991.1:9170-12514 GCF_004010195.1 Chiloscyllium plagiosum
GTAACTACTCCTGGGTTCCAGATCAATGCCCTGGTTTGTGGCACACAGCCCTACATGTTGGGAATGTAACTGCTCCTGGGTTCCAGATCAATGCCCTGGTTTGGTGTACACAGCCCTACTGCTCCTGGGTTACAGATCAATGCCCTGATTTGGTGTACACAGCCATACGTGCTGGGAGGGTAACTGCTCCTGGGTTACAGATCAATGCCCTGGTTTGTTCTACACAGCCATACATGCTGGGAGGGTAACTGCTCCTGGGTTACAGATCAATGCCCTGGTTTGGTATATACATCCCAAAATGCTGGGAGGGTAACTAGTCCTGGGTTACAGATCAATGTCCTGGTTTGATGTACACAGCCCTACATGCTGGGAGGGTAACTGCTCCTGGGTTACAGATCAATGCCCTCGTTTGTGGTACACGGCCATACATGCTGGGAGGGTAACTGCTCCTGGGTTACAGATCAATGCACTGGGGTGGTGTATACAGCCCTACATGCTGGGAGGGTAACTGCTCCTGGGTTACAAATCAATGCCCTGGTTTGGTGCACACAGCCCTACATGCTGGGAGGGTAACTGCTCCTGGGTTACATATCAATGCCCTGGTTTTGTGTAAACAGCACTACATGCTGGGAGCGTAACTGCTCCTGGGTTACAGATCAGTGCCCTGGTTGGTGTACACAGCCCTACACGCTGGGAGGGTAACTGCACCTGGGTTACGGATCAATGCCGTGGTTTGGTGTACACAGCCCTACATGCTGGGAGTGTAACTCCACCTGGGTTACAGGTCAATGCCCTGGTTTGGTGTACACAGCCCTACATGCTGGGTGGGTAACTGCTCCTGTGTGACAGATCAAAGCCATGGAATGGTGTGCACAGCCATACCATGCTGTGTGGGTAACTGCTCGTGGGTTAAAGGTCAATTCCCTGGGGTGGGGTACACAGCCCTACATGCTGGGAGGGTAACTACTCCTGGGTTACAGATCAATACCCTGGTTTGGGGCACACAGACGTACATGCTGGGAGGGAAACTCCTCTTGTGTTACAGATCAATGCCCTGGTTTGGTGTACACAGCCCTACATGCTTGGAGGGTAACTGCTCCTGGGTTACAAATCAATGCCCTGGTTTGGTGCACACAGCCCTACATGCTGGGATGGTAACTGCACCTGGGTTACGGATCAATGCCGTGGTTTGGTGTACACAGCCCTACATGCTGGGTGGGTAACTGCTCCTGTGTGACAGATCAAAGCCATGGAATGGTGTACACAGCCATACATGCTGTGTGGGTAACTGCTCGTGGGTTAAAGGTCAATTCCCTGGGGTGGGGTACACAGCCCTACATGCTGGGAGGGTAACTACTCCTGGGTTACAGATCAATGCCCTGGTTTGGGGCACACAGCCCTACATGCTTGGAGGGTAACTGCTCCTGGGTTACAGATCAATGCCCTGGTTTAGTGTACATAGCCATACATGCTGGGAGGGTAACTGCTCCTGGGTTACAGATCAATGCTCTGGTTTGGTCTACACAGCAATGCATGCTGGGAGGGTAAATGCTCCTGGGGTATAGATTAATGCACTGGGGTGGGGTATACAGCCCTACATGCTGGGAGGGTAACTGCTCCTGGGTTACAGATCAATGCACTGGGGTGGGGTACGCAGCCCTACATGTTGGTGGGGTAACTGCTCCTGGGTTACAGATGAATGCCCTGGTTTGTTGTACACAGCTCTACAGGCTGGGAGGGTAACTGCTCCTGGGTTACAGATCAATGCACTGGGGTGAGGTGCAAAGCCCTCCATGCAGGGAGGGTAACTGCTCCTGGGTTACAGATCAATGCCCTGGTTTGGTGTAAACAACCCTACATGCTGGGAGGGTAACTGCTCCTGGATTCCACATCAATGCACTGGGGTGAGGTGCAAAGCCCTCCATGCAGGGAGGGTAACTGCTCCTGGGTTATAGTTCAATGCCCTGGTTTGGTGTACAGGGCCCTACATGCTGGGAGGGTAACTACTCCTGGGTTACAGTTCAATGCCCTGGTTTGGTGTACAGGGCCCTAAATGCTGGGAGCGTAACTGCTCCTGGGTTACAGATCAATGCCCTGGTTTGGTGTACACAGCCATACATGCTGGGAGGGTAAATGTTCCTGGGTTACATATCAATGCCCTGGTTTTGTGTAAACAGCACTACATGCTGGGAGCGTAACTGCTCCTGGGTTACAGATCAATGCCCTGGTTTGGTGCACACAGCCCTACATGCTGGGAGGGTAACTGCTCCTGGGTTACATATCAATGCCCTGGTTTTGTCTAAACAGCACTACATGCTGGGAGCGTAACTGCTCCTGGGTTACAGATCAATGCCCTGGTTTGGTTACACAGCCCTACATGCTGGGAGCGTAACTGCTCCTGGGTTACAGATCAATGCCCTGGTTTGGTGCACACAACCCTACATGCTGGGAGGGTAACTGCACCTGGGTTACGGATCAATGCAGTGGTTTGGTGTACACAGCCCTACATGCTGGGAGTGTAACTCCTCCTGGGTTACAGATCAATGACCTGGTTTGGTGTACACAGCCCTACATGCTGGGAGGGTAACTGCTCCTGGGTTACAGATCATTGCACTGGGGTGGGGTACACAGCCCTACATGCTGGGAGGGTACCTGCTCCTTGGTTCCAGGTCAATGCCCTGGTTTGGTGTACACAGCCCTACAGGCTGGGTGGGTAACTGCTCGTGGGTTACAGATCAATGCCCTGGTTTGGTGTACACAGCCCTACATGCTGGGAGAGTAACTGCTCCTGGGTTACAAATTAATGCCCTGGTTTTGTGTACACAGCCCTACATGCTGGGAGGTTAACTGCTCCTGGGTTACAGATCAATTCCCTGGTTTGGTGCACACAGCCCTACATGATGGGAGGGTAACTACTCCTGGGTTACAGATCAATGCACTGGTTTGGTGTACGGGGCCCTACATGCTGGGAGGGTAACTGCTCCTGGGTTACTGGTCAATGCTCTGGTTTGGTCTACACAGCCATGCATGCTGGGAGGGTAAATGCTCCTGGGTTACAGATTAATGCACTGGGGTGCGGTATACAGCCCTACATGCTGGGAGGGTAACTGCTCATGCGTTGCAGATCAATGCCCTGGTTTGGGGTATACAGCCCGACATGCTGGGAGGATAACTGCTGCTGGGTTACAGATCAATGCACTGGGGTGGGGTATACAGCCCTACGTGCTGGGAGTGTAACTGCTCCTGGGTTACAGATAAATGCACTGGGGTGGGATATGCAGCCCTACATGTTGGGAGGGTAACTGCTCCTGGGTTACAGATGAATGCCCTGGTTTGTTGTACAC
>NW_025212991.1:13815-16133 GCF_004010195.1 Chiloscyllium plagiosum
AATGCCCTGGTTTGGTGTACACAGCCCTAAATGCTGGGAGGGTAACTGCTCCTGGGTTACAGATCAATGCCCGGGATTGGTGTACACAGCCCTACAGGCTGGGAGGGTAACTGCTCCTGGGTTACAGATCAATGCCCGGGATTGGTGTACACAGCCCTCCATGCCGGGAGGGAAACTGCTCCTGGATTGCAGATGAATGCCCTGGTTTGGGGTACACAGCCCTATATGCTGGAAGGGTAACTTCTCCTGGGTTATAGAGCAATGAACTGGTGTGGCGTACACAGTCCTACATGCTGGGAGGGAAACTGCTCATGGTTTACAGATGAATGCCCTCTCTCGGAGTACACAGCCCTATATGCTGGGAGGTCAACTGCTCCTGGATTACAGATCAATGCACTGGTTTGGTGTACACAGCCCTACATGCTGCGAGGGTAAGTGCTCCTGGGTTACAGATCAATGCCTTGGCGTGAGGGACACAGCCCTACATGCTGGGAGGGTAACTGCTCCTGGCTTACAGATGAATGCACTGGGGTGGGGTACACAGCCCTACATGCTGGGAGGGAAACTGCTCCTGTGTTACAGATCAATGCCCTGGTTTGGTGTACACAGCCCTACATGCTGGGAGGGTAACTGCTCCTGGCTTACAGATGAATGCACTGGGGTAGGATACACAGCAATACATGCTGGGAGGGTAACTGTACCTGGCTTATAGATGAATGCACTGGGGTTGGGACCACAGCCCTACATGCTGGGAGGTTAAATGCTCATGGGTTACAGATAACTGAACTGGGGTGGGGTACACAGTCATACATGCTGGGAGGGTAACTGCTCCAGGGTTACAGATCAATGCATTGGGGTGGGGTACACAGTCCTACATGCTGGCACTGTAACTGCTCCTGGGTTACAAATCAATGCAATGATTTGGTGTACACAGCCCTACATGCTGGGAGGGTAACTGCTGCTGGGTTACAGATCAATGCTCTGGTTTGGTGTACACAGCCCTACATGCTGGGAGGGTAACTGCTCCTGGGTTACAGATCAATGCACTGGGGTGGGGTACATAGTTCTACATGCTGGGAGGGTAACTGCTCCTGGGTTACAGACCAATGCATTGGGGTGGGGTACACAGTCCTACATGCTGGCACTGTAACTGCTCCTGGGTTACAAATCAATGCAATGATTTGGTGTACACAGCCCTACATGCTGGGAGGGTAACTGATCCTGGGTTACAGATCAATGCCCTGGTCTGGTGTACACAGCCCTACATGCTGGGAGGGTAACTGATCCTGGGTTACAGATCAATGCCCTGGTTTGGGGTACACAGCCCTACATGCTGGGAGGGTAACTGCTCCTCGGTTGCACAGATCAATGCACTGGTTTGAGGTACACAGTCCCACATGCTGGGAGGGTAACTGCTCCTGGGTTACAGATCAATGCACTGGTTTGGGGTACACAGTCCTACATGCTGGGAGGGTAACTGCTCCAGGGTTACAGATTAATGCCCTGGTTTGGGGAACACAGTCCAACATGCTGGGAGGGTAACCGCTCCTGGGTTACTGATCACTGCACTTCCGGGGATACAGATCAATGCCCTGGTTTGGTGTACATATCCCTACATGTTGGGCGGGTAACTGCTCCTGGGTTACAGATCAATGCAGTTACACTCCCAGCATGTCGGGCTGTGAACCCCACCCCAGTGCATTGATCTGTAACCCAGGAGCATTTACCCCCGCAGCATGTGGGGCTGTGTACACCAAACCAGGGCATTGATCTGTAACCCAGGAGCAGTTACCCTCCCAGCATGTAGGGCTGTGTATCCCACCACAGGGCATTGATGTGTAACGCAGGAGCAGTTACCCTCCTCGCATTTAGGGCTGTGTACACCACCCTAGTGCATTGATCTGTAACCTAGGAGAAGTTGCCCTCCCAGCATATAGGGCTGTGCACCCCAAATTAGGGCATTGATCTGAAACCTAAGAGCAGTTAACCACCCAGCATGTACGGCTGCATACACCAAACCAGGGCATTGATCTGTGACCCAGGAGCAGTTACCCTCCCAGCATGTAGGTCTGTGTACACCAAACCAGGGCATTCATCTGTAACCCAGGAGCAGTTACCCCCCCAGCATGTAGGACTGCGCACCACAAACCAGGGCATTGATCTGCAACCCAGGAGCAGTTACCCTCCCCACATGTAGGGCTGTGTACACCAAACCAGGGCACTTATCTTTAACCCAGGAGCAGATACCCTCCCAGCATGTAGGGCTGTGTACACCAAAAAACGGCATTGATCTGTAACCCAGGAGCAGTTACCCACCC
>NW_025212991.1:17257-26519 GCF_004010195.1 Chiloscyllium plagiosum
TAGGGCTGTGTACACCAATCCAGGGCATTGATCTGGAACCCAGGAGCAGTTACCCTCCCAGCAAGTAGGGCTGTGTACCCCACCCCAATGCATTGATCTGTAACCCGAGAGCATTTACCCTCCCAGTATGTAGGGCTGTGTACCCCAACCCAGTGCATTCATCTGTAACCCAGGAGCAGTTACCCTCCCAGCATGTAGGGCTGTGTACACCAAACCAGGGCATGGATCTGTAACACAGGATCAGTTAACCTCCCAGCACACAGGGCAGTGTAAACCAAACCAGTGCATTGATCTGTAACCCAGGAGCAGTTATCCTCCCAGCATGTGGGACTGTGTACCTCAAACCAGTGCATTGATCTGTAACCCTGGAGCAGTTACACTCCCAGCATGTGGGACTGTCTAACCCTTACCAGAGCATTGATCTGTAACCCAGGATCAGTTACCCTGCCAGCATGTAGGTCTGTGTACCCCAACCCAGTGCATTGAACTGTAACCCAGGAGCAGTTACCCTCCGAACATGTAGGGCGGTGCACCCCAAACCTGAGCATTGATCTGTAACCCAGGAGCAGTTACCCTTCCAGCATGTAGGGCTGTGTACCCCACACCAGTGCATTGAACTGTAACCCAGGAGCAGTTACCCTTCCAGCATGTAGGGCTGTGTACCCCAACCCAGTGCATTGAACTGTAACCCAGGAGCAGTTACCCTTCCAGCATGTAGGGCTGTGTACCCCAACCCAGTGCATTGAACTGTAACCCAGGAGCAGTTACCCTTCCAGCATGTAGGGCACAGCTCTACATGCTGGGAGGGTAACTGCTCCTGTGTTACAGATGAATGCACTGGGGTGGGGTACACAGCCCTACATGCTGGGAGGGTAACTGCTCCTGGGTTACAGATCAATGCCCTGGTTTGGGCTGCACAGCCCTACATGCTGGGAGGGTAACTGCTCCTGGGTTCCAAGTAAATGCCCTGGTTTGGTGTACACAGCCCTACATGCTGGGAGGGTAACTGCTCCTGGGTTGTAGATCAATGCCCTGGTTTGGTGTACACAGCCCTACATGCTGAGAGGTTAACTACTCCTGGGTTCCAGAACAATGCCCCGGATTGGTGTACACAGCCCTACATGCTGAGAGGTTAACTGCTCCTGGGTTACAGATCAATGCACCGGTGTGTGGTACACAGCCCTACATGCTGGGAGCGTAACTGCTCCTGGGTTACAGATCAATGCCCCGGTTTGGGGCACACTGTCTTACATGCTGGGAGGGTAACTGCTCCTGTGTTAAAGATTAATGCCCTGGATTGGTGTACACAGCCCTACATGCTGGGAGATGAACGGCTCCTGGGTTACAGATCAATGCCCTGGTTTGGTGTACACAGACATACATGCTGGGAGGTTAACTGCTCCTTGTTTACAGATCAATGCACTGGAGTGGGGTATACAGCCCAACATGCTGGGAGTGTAACTGCTCCTGAGTTACAGATCAATGCCCTGGTTCGGTGTACACAGCCCTACATGCTGGGAGGGTAACGGCTCCTGGGTTACAGATCAATGCCCTGGTTTGGGGTAGACAGTCCTACATGCTGAGAGGGTAACTGCTCCTGGGTTACAGATCAATGCCCTGGTTTGGTGTACACAGCCATACATGTTGGGAGGGTAACAGCTCCTTGGTTACAGATCAATGCCCTGGTTTGGGGTACACAGCCCTACATGCTGGGAGGGTAACTGCTCCTGGGTCACAGATTAATGCCCTGGTTTGGTGTACACAGCCATACATGCTGGGAGGGTAACTGCTCCTGGGTTACAGTTCAATGCCCTGGTTTGGTGTACACAGCCCTACATGCTGGGAGGGTAACTGCTCCTGGGTTACAGATCAATGCCCTGGTTTGGTGTACACAGCCCAACATGCTGGGAGGTTAACTGCTCCTGGGTTACAGATCAATGCCCTGGTTTGGGGCACATAGCCCTACATGCTGAGAGGGTAACGGCTCCCGGGGTTACAGATCAATGCCCTGGTTTTGGGTACACAGACCTACATGCTGGGAGGTTAACTGCTCCTGGGTTCCAGATCAATGCCCTGGTTTGGTGTACACAGCCCTACATGCTGGGACGGTAATTGCTCCTGGGTTTTAGATCAATGCCCTGGTTTGGTGTACACAGCCCAACATGCTGGGAGATTAACTGCTCCTGGGTTACAGATCAATGCCCTGGTTTGGTGTACACAGCCATACATGCGGGGAGGGTTACTGCTCCTTGGTTCCAGATCAATGCACTGGGGTGGGGTATACACCCCTACATGCTGGGAGTGTAACTGCTCCTGGGTTACAGATCAATGCCCTGGTTTGGTGTACACAGCCCTACATGCTTGGAAGGTAACTGCTCCTGGGTTACAGATCAATGCCCTGGTTTAGTGTACACAGCCATACACGTTGGGAGGGTAACGGCTCCGGGGTTACTGATTAATGCCCTGGTTTGGTGTACACAGCCATACATGCTGGGAGTGTAACTGCTCCTTTGTTACAGATCAATGCCCTGGTTTGGTGTACACAGCCCTACATGCTAGGAGGGTAACTGCTCCTGTGTTACAGATCAATGCCCTGGTTTGGGGTACACAGCCATACATGCTGCGAGGGTAACTGCTCCTGGGTTACAGATCAATGCCCTGGTTTGGTGTACACAGCCCTACACACTGAGAGGGTAACTGCTCCTGGGTTGGAGATCAATGCCCTGGTTTGGTGTACACAGCCCTACATGCTGGGAGGGTAACTGCTCCTGGGTTACTGATCAATGCACTGGGGTGAGGTACAAATCCCTAAATGCTGGGAGGGTAACTGCTCATGGGTTACAGATCAATGCCCTGGTTTGGTGTACACAGCCCTACATGCTGGGAGGGTAACTGCTCCTGGGTTGTAGATCAATGCCCTGGTTTGGTGTACACAGCCCTACATGCTGAGAGGTTAACTACTCCTGGGTTCCAGAACAATGCCCCGGATTGGTGTACACAGCCCTACATGCTGAGAGGTTAACTGCTCCTGGGTTACAGATCAATGCCCTGGTTTGGTGTACACAGCCCTACATGTTGGGAGGGTAACAGCTCCTTGGTTACAGATCAATGCCCTGGTTTGGGGTACACAGCCCTACATGCTGGGTGGGGAACTGCTCCTGGGTCACAGATTAATGCCCTGGTTTGGTGTACACAGACCTACATGCTGGGAGGGTAACTGCACCGGGGTTCCAGATCAATGCCCTGGTTTGGTGTACACATGCCTACATGCTGTGGTGGGGGGGGGGGGGGGTGTAACGGCTCCTGGGTTACAGATCAATGCCCTGGTTTGGTGTACACAGCCGTACATGCTGGGAGGGTAAATGCTCCATGGTTACAAATCAATGCACTGCTGTGGGGTACCCAGCCCTACATGCTGGGAGGGTAACTGCTCATGGGTTGCAGATCAATGCCCTGGTTTGGGGTATGCAGCCGTACATGCTGGGAGGGTAACGACTCCTGGGTTACGCATCAATGCACTGGGGTGGAGTACACAGCCCTACATGCTGGGAGGGTAACTGCTCCTGGGTTACAGATCAATGCCCTGCTTTGGTGTAAACAGCTCTACATGCTGGGAGGGTAACTGCTCCTGTGTTACTGATGAATGCACTGGGGTGGGGTACACAGCCCTACATGCTGGGAGGGTAACTGCGCCTGGGTTATAGATCAATGCCCTGGTTTGGTGTACAAAGCCCAACATGCTGGGAGCGTAACTGCTCCTGGGTTACAGATCAATGCCTGGTTTGGGGCACACAGCCCTACATGCTGGGAGGGTAACTGCTCCTGGGTTACAGATCAACGCCCTGGTTTGGGTTACATAGTCCTACATGCTGGAGGGTAACTGCTACTGGGTTACAGATCAATGCCCTGGCGTCGGTACACAGCCCTACATTTGGAGGGTAACTGCTCCATTGATACAGATCAATGCCCTGGTTTGGGCTACACAGCCCTACATGCTGGGAGGGTAATTGCTCCTGGGTTCCAGATCAATGCCCTGGTTTGGAGTACTCAGCCCTCCATGCTGGGAGGGTAACTGCTCCTGGGTTAAAGATCAATGCCCTGGTTTGGTGTACACAGCCGTACATGCTGGGAGCGTAAATGCTCCTGGGTTACAAATCAATGCACTGCTGTGGGGTACCCACCCCTACATGCTGGGAGGGTAACTGCTCATGGGTTGCAGATCAATGCCCTGGTTTGGGGTATGCAGTCGTACATGCTGGGAGGGTAACGACTCCTGGGTTACGCATCAATGCACTGGGGTGGAGTAAACAGCCCTACATGCTGGGAGGGTAACTGCTCCTGGGTTATAGATCAATGCCCTGGTTTGGTGTACACAGCCCAACATGCTGAGAGGTTAACTGCTCCTGGGTTACACATCAATGCACTGGGGTGGAGTACAAAGCCCTACATGCTGGGAGGGTAACTGTTCCTTGGTTACAGATCAATGCACTGGTGTGTGGTACATAGCCCTACATGCTGGGAGCGTAACTGCTCCTGGGTTACAGATCAATGCCCTGGTTTGGGGCACACAGCCCTACATGCTGGGAGGGTAATTGCTCCTGGGTTACAGATCAATACCCTGGCGTCGGTTACACAGCCCTTCATGCTGGGAGGGTAACTGCTCCTGGGTTACAGATCAATGCCCTGGTGTGGGGTACACAGCCCTACATGCTGGAAGGGTAACCGCTCCTGGGTTACAGGTCAATGCTCTGGTGTGGGGTACACAGCCCTACATGCTGGGAGGGTAACTGCTCCTGGGTTGCAGATCAATGCATTGGGGTGGGGTACACAGCCCTACATGCTGTGAGGGTAAATGCTCCTGTGTTACAGATCAATGCCCTGATTTGCTGTACACAGCCCTGCATGCTGGGAGGGTAACTGGTCCTGGGTTACAGATCAATGTCCCGGTTTCGGTACACAGCCCTACATGCGTGGAGGGTAACTGCTCCTGGGTTACAGATCAATGCACTGGTTTGGTGTACATAGTCGTACAGGCCTGGAGGGTAACTGCACCTGGGTTACAGATCAATGCCCTGGTTTGGTGTACACAGTCCTACATGTTGGGAGGGTAACTGCTTCTGGGTTACAGATCAATGCCCTGGTTTGGTGTTCACAGCCCTACATGCTGGGAAGGTAACTGTTCCTGGGTTATAGATCAATGCACTGGGGTGGGGTACACAGCCCTATATGCTGGGAGGGTAACTTCTCCTGGGTTACAGATCAATGAGCTGGGAATGGGTTCATAGCTCTACATGCTAGGAGGGTAACTGCTCCTGGGTTACAGATCACTGCCCTGGTTTGGTGTACACAGTCCTACATGCTGGGAGCGTAACTGCTCCTGGGTTACAGATCAATGCAATGGGGTTGGGTACACCGTCCTACGTGCTGGGAGGGTAACTGCTCCTGGGTTACAGATCAATGCCCTGGTTTGGTGTACACAATCCTATATGCTGGGAGGGTAACTGCTCCAGGGTTACAGATCAATGCACTGGGGTGGGCTACACCGCCCTACATGCTGGGAGGGTAAATGCTCCTGGGTTGTGGATCAAGGCACTGGTTTGGTGTACACAGCCCTACATGATGGGAGGTTAACTGCTCCTGGGGTACAGTTCAATGCCCTGGTTTGGTGTACACAGCCCTACATGCTGGGAGGGTAACTGCTCCTGGGTTACAGATCAATGCCCTGGTTTGGTGTACACAGTCCTACATGCTGGGAGTGTAACTGCTCCTGGGTTACAACTCGATGCACTGGTGGAGGGTACACAGCCCGAGATGCTGGGAGGGTAACTGCTCCTGGGTTACAGATCAATGCTGTGGTTTGGTGTACACAGCCCTACACGCTGGGAGGGTTCCTGCTCCTGGGATACAGATCAATGCACTGGGGTGGGCTACACAGCCCTACATGTTGGGAGCGTAAATGCTCCTGGGTTACAGATCAATGCACTGGTTTGGTGTACACAGCCCTACATGCTGGGAGGGTAACTGCTCCTGGTTTACAGATGAATGCCCTGGTTCTGAGTACACAGCCCTACATGCTGGGAGGTTAACTGCTCGTGGGTTGCAGATGAATGAACTGGTTTGGTGTACGCAGCACCACATGCTGGGAGGGTAACTGCTCCTGTGTTATAGATCAATGCCCTGGTTTGCTGTACACAGTCCTACGTGCTGGGAGGGTAACTGCTCCTGGGTTATGGATCAATGCCCTGGTTTGGTGTACGCAGCCGTACATGCTGGGAGGGTAACTGTTCCTGGGTTTTAGATCAATGCACGGGTGTGGGAGACACAGCCCTACATGCCGGGAGGGAAACTGCTCCTGGATTGCAGATGAATGCCCTGGTTTGGGGTACACAGCCCTATATGCTGGAAGTGTAACTTCTCCTGGGTTATAGAGCAATGAACTGGTGTGGCGTACACAGCCCTACATGCTGGGAGGGAAACTGCTCATGGTTTACAGATGAATGCCCTGTCTCGGAGTACACAGCCCTATATGCTGGGAGGTCAACTGCTCCTGGATTACAGATCAATGCCCTGGTTTGGTGTACACAGACCTACATGCTGCGAGGGTAAGTGCTCCTGGGTTACAGATCAATGCCTTGGCGTGAGGAACACAGCCCTACATGCTTTGCGGGTAAGTGCTCCTGGGTTACAGATTAATGCCCTGGTTTGGTGTACACAGCCCTACATGCTGGGAGGGTAACTGCTCCTGGCTTACAGATGAATGAACTGGGGTGGGGTACACAGCCCTCCATGCTGGGAGGGAAACTGCTCCTGTGTTACAGATCAATGCCCTGGTTTGGTGTACACAGCCCTACATGCTGGGAGGGTAACTGCTCCTGTCTTATAGATGAATGCACTGGGGTTGGGACCACACCCCTACATGCTGGGAGGTTAAATGCTCATGGGTTACAGATAACTGGACTGGGGTGGGGTACACAGTCATACATGCTGGGAGGGTAACTGCTCCTGGGTTACAGATCAATGCATTGGGGTGGGGTACACAGTCCTACATGCTGGCACTGTAACTGCTCCTGGCTTACAGATCAATGCAATGGTTTGGTTTACACAGCCCTACATGCTGGGAGGATAACTGCTGCTGGGTTACAGATCAATGCTCTGGTTTGGTGTCCACAGCCCTACATGCTGGGAGGGTAACTGCTCCTGGGTTACAGATCAATGCATTGGGGTGGGGTACACAGTCCTTCATGCTGGCACTGTAACTGCTCCTGGCTTACAGATCAATGCAATGGTTTGGTTTACACAGCCCTACATGCTGGGAGGATAACTGCTCCTGGGTTACAGATCAATGTCCTGGTTTGGTGTACACAGCCCTACATGCTGGGAGGGTAACTGCTCCTGGGTTACACATCAATGCCCTGATTTGGTGTACACAGCGCTACATGCTGGGAGGGTAACTGCTCCTGGGTTACAGATCAATGCCGTGGTTTGGTGAACACAGCCCTACATGCTGGGAGGGTAACTGCTCCTGGGTTACAGATCAATGCACTGGGGTGGGGTACATAGTCCGACATGCTAGGAGGGTAACTGCTCCTGGGTTACAGATCAATGTCCTGGTTTGGTGTACACAGCCCTACATGCTGGGATGGTAACTGCTCCTGGGTTACAGATCAATGCACTGTGGAGGGGTACACAGCCCTATATGCTGGGAGGGTAACTGCTCCTGGGTTACAGATCAATGCCCTGGTGTGGGGTACACAGCCCTACATGCTGGGAGGGTAAGTGCTCCTGGGTTACAAATCAATGCAGTGGTTTGGTGTACACAGCCCTACACGCTGGGAGGGTTCCTGCTCCTGGGTTACAGATCAATGCCCAGGAGTTGGGTACACAGCCCTAAATACTCGGCGGGAACTGCTCCTGGGTTACAGATCAATGCCCTGGGGTGGGCTACACAGCCCTATATGCTGGGAGGGTCAATGCTCCTGGGTTACAGATCAATGCCCTGGTTTGGTGTACACAGCCCTACATGCTGGGAGGGTAACTGCTCCTGGGTTACAGATCAATGCCCAGGAGTTGGGTACACAGCCCTACATGCTGGGAGGGTACCTGCTCCTGGGTTACATATCAATGCCCTGGTGTGGGGTACACAGCCCTACATGCTGGGAGGGTAACTGCTCCTGGATTGCAGATCAATGCATTGGGGTGGGGTACACAGCCCTACATGCTGGGAGGGTAACTGCTCCTGGGTTACAGATCAATGTCCTGGTTTCGGTACACAGCCCTACATGAGTGGAGGGTAACTGCTCCTGGGTTACAGATCAATGCACTGGTTTGGTGTACATAGTTGTACAGGCCGGGAGGGTAACTGCTCATGGGTTGCAGATCAATGCCCTGGTTTAGTGTACACAGTCCTACATGCTTGGAGGGTAACTGCTCCTGGGTAACAGATCAATGCCCTGGTTTGGTGTACACAGCCCTATATGCTGGGAAGTTAACTGCTCCTGGGTTATAGGTCAATGCACTGGCGTGGGGTACAGAGCCCTATATGCTGGGAGGGTAACTGCTCCTGGGTTACTGATCAATGAACTGGGAATGGGTGCACAGCTCTACATGCTGGGAGGGTAACTGCTCCTGGGTTACAGATCACTGCCCTGCTTTGGAGTACACAGTCCTACATGCTGGGAGCGTAACTGCTCCTGGGTTACAGATCAATGCCCTGGTGTGGAGTACACAGCACTACATGCTGGAAGGGTACTTGCTCCTGGGTTACAAATCAATGCCCTGGTGTGGGGTACACAGCCCTACATGCTGGGAGGGTAACTGCTCCTGGGTTGCAGATCAATGCATTGGGGTGGGGTACACAGCCCGACATGCTGGGAGGGTAAATGCTCCTGAGTTACAGATCAATGCCCTGGTTTGGTGTACACAGCCCTACATGCTGTGAGGGGAACTGCTCCTGTGTTACAGATCAATGCCCTGATTTGCTGTACACAGCCCTACATGCTGGGAGGGTAACTGCTCCTGGGTTACAGATCAATGTCGTGGTTTCGGTACACAGCCCTACATGCGTGGAGGGTAACTGCTCCTGGGTTACAGATCAATGCACTGGTTTGGTGTACATAGTCGTACAGGCCTGGAGGGCAACTGTTCCTGGGTTACAGATCAATGCCCTGGTTTAGTGTACACAGTCCTACATGCTGAGAGGGTAACTGCTCCTGGGTTACAGAACAATGCCCTGGTTTGGTGTACACAGCCCTACATGCTGGGA
>NW_025212991.1:27051-29958 GCF_004010195.1 Chiloscyllium plagiosum
GTAACTGCTCCTGGGTTACAGATCAATGTCCTGGTTTCGGTACACAGCCCTACATGCGTGGAGGGTAACTGCTCCTGGGTTACAGATCAATGTCCTGGTTTCGGTACACAGCCCTACATGCGTGGAGGGTAACTGCTCCTGGGTTACAGATCAATGTCCTGGTTTCGGTACACAGCCCTACATGCGTGGAGGGTAACTGCTCCTGGGTTACAGATCAATGTCCTGGTTTCGGTACACAGCCCTACATGCGTGGAGGGTAACTGCTCCTGGGTTACAGATCAATGTCCTGGTTTCGGTACACAGCCCTACATGCGTGGAGGGTAACTGCTCCTGGGTTACAGATCAATGTCCTGGTTTCGGTACACAGCCCTACATGCGTGGAGGGTAACTGCTCCTGGGTTACAGATCAATGTCCTGGTTTCGGTACACAGCCCTACATGCGTGGAGGGTAACTGCTCCTGGGTTACAGATCAATGTCCTGGTTTCGGTACACAGCCCTACATGCGTGGAGGGTAACTGCTCCTGGGTTACAGATCAATGCACTGGTTTGGTGTACATAGTTGTACAGGCCGGGAGGGTAACTGCTCATGGGTTGCAGTTCAATGCCCTGGTTTAGTGTACACAGTTCTACATGCTGGGAGGGTAACTGCTCCTGGGTTACAGATCAATACCCTGGCGTCGGGTACGCAGCCCTACATGCTGGGAGGGTAACTGCTCCTGGGTTACAGATCAATGCCCTGGTGTGGGGTACATAGTTCTACATGCTGGGAGGGTAACTGCTCCTGGGTTACAGACCAATGCATTGGGGTGGGGTACACAGCCCTACATGCTGGGACGGTAAATGCTCCTGATTTACAGATCAATGCCCTGGTTTGGTGTACACAGCCCTACATGCTGTGAGGGTAACTGCTCCGTGTTACAGATCAATGCCCTGATTTGCTGTACACAGCCCTAAATGTTGGGAGGGTAACTGCTCCTGGGTTACAGATCAATGTCCTGGTTTCGGTACACAGCCCTACATGCGTGGAGGGTAACTGCTCCTGGGTTACAGATCAATGCACTGGTTTGGTGTACATAGTTGTACAGGCCGGGAGGGTAACTGCTCATGGGTTGCAGTTCAATGCCCTGGTTTAGTGTACACAGTTCTACATGCTGGGAGGGTAACTGCTCCTGGGTTACAAATCAATGCCCTGGTTTGGTGTACACAGCCCTACATGCTGGGAAGTTAACTGCTCCTGGGTTATAGATCAATGCACTGGCGTGGGGTACACAGCCCCATATGCTGGGAGGGTAACTGCTCCTGGGTTACAGATCAATGAACTGGGAATGTGTACACAGCTCTACATGCTGGGAGGGTAACTGCTCCTGGGTTACAGATCACTGCCCTGGTTTGGAGTACACAGTCCTACATACTGGGAGCGTAACTGCTCCTGGGTTACAGATCAATGCACTGGGGTTGGGTAAACCGTCCTACATGCTGGGAGGGTAACTGCTCCAGGGTTACAGATCAATGCCCTGGTGTGGAGTACACAGCCCTACATGCTGGAAAGGTACTTGCACCTGGGTAACAAATCAATGCCCTGGTGTGGGGTACACAGCTCTACATGCTGGGAGGATAACTGCTCCTGGTTTACAGATCACTGCCCTGGTTTGGAGTACACAGTCCTACATGCTGGGAGCGTAACTGCTCCTGGGTAACAGATCAATGCACTGGGGTTGGGTAAACCGTCCTATATGCTGGGAGGGTAACTGCTCTGGGTTACAGATCAATGCCCTGGTTTGGTGTACACAGCCCTACATGCTGGGAAGGTAACTGCTCCTGGGTTATAGATCAATGCACTCGGGTGGGGTACACAGCCCTATATGCTGGGAAGGTAACTGCTCCTGGGTTACAGATCAATGCACTGGGGTGGGCTACACCGCCGTACATGCTGGGAGGGTAAATGCTCCTGGGTTACAGATCAATGCCCTGGTTTGGTGTACACAGCCCTACACGCTGGGAGGATAACTGCTCCTGGATTACAGATCAATGCACAGGTTTGGTGTACACAGCCCTACATGCTGGGAGGTTAACTCCTCCTGGGATACAGATAAATGCCCTGGTTTGGTGTACACAGCCCTAGATGCTGGGAGGTTAACTTCTCCTGGGCTACAGATAAATGCCCTGGCTTGGTGTACACAGACCTACATGCTGAGAGGGTAAGTACTCCTTGGTTACAGATCAATGCACTGGGGTGGGGTACACAGTCCTACATGCTGGGAGGGTAAGTGCTCGTGGGTTACAGATCAATGAACTGGTTTGGTGTACGCAGCACTACATGCTGGGATGGTAACTGCTCCTGGGTTATAGATCAAAGCCCTGGTTTGGTGTACACAGTCCTATGTGCTGGGAGGGTAACTGCTCCTGGGTTATAGATCAATGCACTGGTTTGGTGTACACAGCCCTACATGCTGGGAGGGTAACTGCTCCTGGGTTATAGATCAAAGCCCTGGTTTGGTGTACACAGTCCTACGTGCTGGGAGGGTAACTGCTCCTGGGTTATAGATCAATGCCCTGGTTTGGTGTACACAGCCATACACGCTGGGAGGGTATCTGCTCCTGGGTTACAGATCAATGCAATGGTTTGGTGTACACAGTCCTACATGCTGGGAGCGTAACTGCTCCTGGGTTACAGATCAATGCCCTGGTTTGGTGTACACAGCCCTACATGCTGGGAGGGTAATTGCTCCTGGGTTTCAGATCAATGCCCTGGATTGGTGTACACAGCCCTACATGCTGGGAGGGTAACTGTTCGTGGGTTTTAGATCAATGCACTGGTGTGGGGGACACAGCCCTACATGCTGGGAGGGTAACTGCTCCTGGGTTACAGATCTATACCCTGGCGTCGGGTACACAGCCCTAGATGC
>NW_025212992.1:0-29961 GCF_004010195.1 Chiloscyllium plagiosum
GAGGATTTGAGCTGTAGGAAGAGGCTGAACAGGTTGGGCTGTTTTCCCTAGAGCATTGGAGGGTGAGGGGTGACCTTAGAGGTTTACAAAATTATGAGGGGGCATGGATAGGATAGACAGATGAAGGAGTCTATTTTCCTTGGGGGGGGGGGGGGGTCCAGAACTACAGAGAATAGGTTTAGGCTGGGTGGGGAAGATATAAAAGACACATGGGGCAACATCTTCCACGCAGAGGGTGTATAGAATGAGCTGCCAGAGGAAGTTGAGGCAGCTAGTACAATTGCAACATTTAAGAGGCATTTCGATGGGTATATGAATAGGAAGGGTTCAGAGGGATATGGGCCGAGAGCTGGCAGGTTTGACTAGATTGGGTTGGGATATCTGGTCGGCATGGACTGAAGGGTCTGTTTCCATGCTGTACATCTCTGACTATATATTTTGAACAGTTGGGGGAACAGCAAAGAGCAGCCAAGCACCAACAGAATTGCTCTGAAATGTACCTCAAGAAAGTAGTGCAGCTGAAGACCGAAGAGGATCGAGATGAATCTACAAAAGGAAGTTGACATCCAAAGAGGGCAACTAGTTTTGAAAATTGATTTGCCATAAGAGATTTTATTAGATCAGTATTGTAGAGTGAGGAATAAAAATAGATTTGAGAAAGGACTTTTAAATCTGTTTTCTTTTGGACTTAAAAATAAAAAATGTTTTTAATTTTTTTCCCAAATGGGATAGTTTTTTGCCACTCAATTTAAGATTATGGCAAGAGGCGGGTGTGTGTGTGTCTGGTTTAAAATAAAGAAGAAACTGTTTACCCTGTGTGACAAAAGCCAATGTTTCTGGGAAGGTCTTCAGTGTTTAAATATTTTCCTTGACAGTACTGAACAAGTTGTATATAGACCAATAGAGTCTCATATGGGACAAGATCTCAACTTCAATCTACACCAGATTTTTCAAACCATTTAGCTCGATCCATACACTAATTCCATTCCTGGTAGCACCATAAGCACAAAAGTGAGCTTACTGAATTTCCTTTCTCAAAGTCAAAGTCAAAGCTGAAGCTATTGTCAACATTGCAATACATAAATAAATATGGAATAATCAGGATAAAGGTTTAAAATAAATACTTATCGACCTCAAGATTATTCTATCTTCAAATACCTGTTGAACTTTTAGAATGCTTTCATGAAGACATATCCTTCCTTAACCAAGAGACCAAAACTATATGCAAGACTCCTGGTGTGATCTCATGTCCTTTACAATTGCAGAAAACCGATCAACTTTTATGCCCATAGGATGGCGGATTAAATTCCAAGGACACCCAAATCCAGTATTTGCCTCCATTTCTTTCAGTTAAAGTGGACAGTCTATTTTTGACAGTGAGGACTGCAGATGCTTGACGGTCAGAGTTGAAAAGTATGGCATTGGAAAAGTGCAGATCAGACAGCAGAGGAGGCTTATGCCCAAAACAGCAAGCCTTCTGCTCCTCTGATGCTACCTAATCTACTGTGCCTTTCCAGTCCTAGTGTATTATTTACTTCAATTTAATAATTTACCCCCTTCTTGGTAGGGTGTTCTTAAGTCAACTTGCTCAGATGTCATGACAATTGAAGATGGACTTATAACCAGCCCTCTGGGCACAGCACTGCACTACAACAGCCCTCAATCTTAAAATTTAGGAATGCTCATCTCTTATCTCTCCCCAAACACTGGGACTCTTAGCTTGTGCAGTGACTGGTATTGCACCTGAACATGATGCCAACCTATCCACTGCATGCTCAACAAACCCAACGAAAATTCATCAACCACCAATTTCACACAAAAGCATCACTGCTTGATTGTACCACCTTAAAAGGATTCAAGTATTTTCAAATAGACCATTTACTTCACGTATGATATTTAGTGAAGCTTCTATTGAAGGGGCTATAAAATCACTCCATGACCTCTTTCTTTTGCTATTTCTTCACTCCAAATCAAGATTTACCTTGTGTAATAGCTGAATGGAAGAATCTCAGACAACCTCATTCTTTAAACAGCTGTGCCAACTCTTCAACCTTCCAAAAAAAGGTCAAATATCCTAATTTTCAAATCCCAGCTTATCAAACACTTCTCCCAATTACAAAACCAAAACACTAGATGCTGGAAAACAGTGTTGAATAAACTCAGCAAGTCGAGATAGAACTAATGTTTTGAGCCCATTATGACTTTGCTCAGATGAAAAGCCATTCCAGACATTAACAGATCTGCCAGACTAGCTACGTTGCCCCAGCATTCTTATTTTGTTATGAATTGCCTGCTTATCTAACTTAAATTTGAAAGATTTATCATTTTTGTTTGGCCATGGGATGTCAGCATTGTGCAGGCCAGCATTTAATCTCACATCCGTAAAGGCCCACAGTACAGTTACGCAAATACTGCTTTCTGGAGAGGAGAGACCAAGAAAGCTTGGTATATATTCTTCTCTCGAGGACATTAGTAAAAAGTGTTATGATAGCTGCAGATTAGTCATTTGGCCAGCTCTCCAGTTCAGATTTTAGTGAAATCTGAATTCACTATCTGCTATAGTGGCATTTGAACCCATGCTAGTTCAGTAAAAACACCATTTTGTCAATATCTCCTCTCAAGTTGCCATTATCCAACTATTACTTAGTATACTCAATCCTTTTTGGGATTATAATTCCTCTCCACACTATCACCTTGTCCTTCTGACTTTCCAATTTTCCCATGAACCCCATTTAGATACATTTCTTCAGCATACTGGTTCCAGAGAATATGGGTCAAGGCTAACTGACAGTACATTAAATTTGATGCCTGTGCTAAGGTTTCACTCACCCCAAACTCAATGCTGATTCAATTCCCCAATGTTAATTAAGATCAGGTGGTCTGTGGGACTTTAAAAATTTAGTTCCCGACTGCTTAGATTTGCTCAGCAAAAGTTTTAGTTAAGTACTTGGACCATAATGGCTGTATCCTTCTCAGAGGACATCTACTCGATCACTGTCCCTGCTTCACCTACATTCTTTCACTCCAAATGGTTGCCTGCTTAATATGATCAGTTTGTTCATCCTTCCTGCAGCTCCCATTAATCCATTCAACCTGCAAGAACTTTGAACAGGTTAGATAAGCATCAGGAGGCTACTCCACTGCTAACTTTTTTCTATTACCAATACTTGGGTCTGCAAGTCACACCCTCTAGTCCCAGACTGGAGTACAGGTATGACTGTCTGCTCGCTCTTCTCAATACCTCTCCAAACGTCTAGTGCCCAGGTACCTCATCCTAACTGAATTGCAGCACCCAAAACTGGAATTTACCTTAACTGCTAGCATGTTAAAATTTTGGTTCACAGGTGAATTAGTTGAACGGCAGGGAAAAAAAAAGCAGTGATCTCCTACCCTAGGTGCTGACCTCTCTTAACCTTCCTGGAGTTAACCCATCTGTGTGACCATATCGGAGACTTTCCCCCCTTCCTATAACTGCCACCCATCACATACTGTTGCAAACTCCCCATCGCTTCTGTCTCTCCAACTGATCCACTCAATCTGATAAGATCTGCATCCAACAGCATTTGTGGCAGATATTATCCGCAGTAACCATTAAACTCTATAAACTCCCAAATCTGACTAGTACATATGGCCTTTGCAGTGATTTTGGCTCTTTCATAATCTACAGACCCAGAAAATAACACCATCTTATTCCTCTACATAAGACTGCCATAGTGTTAGAGGTTTAGATGGAGAGGAAATTGTTAAGTGCGTACAAGATAATTTTCTGATTAAGTATGTGGATGTATCTACTAGAGAAGGTGCAAAGCTTGACCTACTCTTGGGAAATAAGGCAGGGCACAGTGGGGGACGACTTTGGGGCCAGCTACCATAATTCTATTAGATTCAAAATAGGGATGGAAAAGGATAGACCAGATCTAAAAGTTCAAGTTCTAAATTCGAGAGCAGCCAATTTTGACAGTATTAGACAGTATTTCAAAAGCCAATCAGGGGCAGATGTTCGCAGGTAAAGGGACGGCTGGAAAATGGGAAGCCTTCAGAAATTAGATAACGAGAATCCGGAGAAAGTATATTCCTGTCAGGGTGAGAGGAAAGACAGGCAGGTATAGGGAATGCTGGATGACTAAAGAAATTGAGGGTTTGGTTGAGAAAAAGAAGGAAGCATACGTCAGGTATAGACAGGATAGATCGAGTGAATCCTTAGAAGAGTATAAAGGAAGTACGAGTATACTTAAGAGGGAAATCAGGAGGGCAAAAAGGGGACATCAGATAGCAGCAGCAAATAGAATTAAGGAGAATCCAAAGAGTTTTTACAAATACATTAAATTCAAAAGGGTAACTAGGGAGAGAATAGGGCCCCTCAAAGATCAGCAGGGCGGCCTTTGTGTGGAGCTGCAGAAAATGGGGGAGATACTAAATGAATATTTTGCACCAGTATTTACTGTGGAGAAGGATATGGAAAATATATACTGTAGGGAAATAGATGGCGACATCTTGCAAAACGCCCAGATTACAGGGGAGGAAGTGCTAGAAGTCTTGAAAAGTGGATAAATCCCCCAGACCTAATCAGGTATACCCAAGAACTCTATGGGAAGCTAGAGAAGTGATTGCTGGGCCTCTTGCTGCGATATTTGTATCATCGATAGTCACAGGTGAGGTGCCAGAAGACTGGAGGTTGGCAAACGTGGTGCCACTGTTTAAGGAGGGCAGTAAAGACAAGCCAGGGAACTATCGACCGGTGAGCCTGACCTCAGTGGTGGGCAAGTTGTTGGAGTATATCCTATCCCTCAGGATTCCCATTTATTTGGAAAGGCAAGGACTGATCAGGGATAGTCAACATGGCTGTGTGTGTGTGGGAAATCATGTCTCACAAACTTGATTGAGATTTTTGAAGTAGTAACAAAGATTGATGAGGGCAGAGCAGTGGATGTGATCTACATGGACTTCAGTAAGGCGTTCGACAAGGTTCCCCATGGGAGACTGATTAGCAAGGTTAGATCTCATGGAATACAGGGAGAACTAGCCATTTGGATACAGAACTGGCTCAAAGGTAGAAGACAGAGGGTGGTGGTGGAGGGTTGTTTTTCAGACTGGAGGACTGAGACCAGTGGAGTGCCACAAGGATCAGTGCTAGGTCCACTACTTTGTCACTTACATAAATGATTTGGATGCAAGCATAAGAGGTACAGTTAGTAAGTTTGCATATGACACCAAAATTGGAGGTGTAGTGGACAGCGAAGAGGGTAACCTCAGATTACAACAGTATCCGGACCAGATGGGCCAATGGGCTGAGAAGTAGCAGATGGAGTTTAATTCGGATAAATGAGAGGTGCTGCATTTTGGGAAAGCAAATCTTAGCAGGACTTATACACTTAATGGTAAGGTCCTAGGGAGTGTTGCTGAACAAAGAGACCTTGGAGTGCAGGTTCATAGCTCTTTGAAAGTGAAGTCGCAGGTAGATAGGATAGTGAAGGCGACGTTTGGTATGGCTTTCCTTTATTGGTCAGAGTATTGAGTACAGGAGTTGGGAGGTCATGTTGCATCTGTACATGACATTGGTTAGGCCACTATTGGAATATTGCGTGCAATCCTCTCTCCTTCTTATCAAAAAGGAGTTGTGAAACTTGAAAAGGGTTCAGGAAAGACTTAAGGATGTTACCAGGGTTGGAGGATTTGAAGTTGAACAGGCTGGGGCTGTTTTCCCTGGAGTGTCAGAGGCTGAGGGGTGACCTTATAGAGGTTTACAAAATGGAGGGGCATGGATAGGATAAACAAAGTCTTTTCCCTGGGATCAGAGTCCAGAACTAGAGGGCATAGGTTTAGGGTGAGAGGGGAAAGATATAAAAAACCCAAGGGGCAACATTTTCACAGAGGGTGGTACGTATATGGAATGAGCTGCCAGAGGATGTGGTGGAGGCTGGTACAATTGCAACATTTGGATGGGTATATGAATAGGAAGGGTCTGAGGAATATGGGCCAGGTGCTGGCAGGTGGGACTAGATTGGGTTGGGATATCTGGTCAGCGTGGACAGGTTGGACCGAAGGGTCTGTTTCCATGCTGTACATCTCTATGACTATCATAGATCTTCCAGTCATCATTAACAGGTGACACTAGACTGTTTCTACACATTTAACTACCAAATAGAAAGCCACAAATTAAGATTAGATACATCTGCCTTGCTCCTGTTTGCAGTCTTAATACCAAATCAAGATTACATTAACTATTAGATCATGCTGTTCAATTAAACAAAGCTTCTATACCATAAATTAGTTATCAAACTTGCCATTAAAGAACTAGTACATATTAAACAAATTTTCTGCCCTTTAAAAGGTCACATTTTCCCATCTTTAGCTGCTAACTTTGTTCAGAGCTTGGGGTGGAGAATCAATAATTAGTTATCCCTTCAGCTCTAAAACACCAGTGTAACAATACTGCTTAAAGTCCATGGATTACAGTTTACGATATCCATTACACTCACATTGACTCATTCAAGTTCAGACTTGAACAGTATATTGATTAAGACTCTTGGATATACCCAAGACCAACTTTACAAGATCTACAGTATTTAAATGTGATTTACTTCATTAGGTTTTCTTTGCAAGTTGCTGTCTTTTCTTTAAAAGAGAAGCCAACTACAGTTAACATGTGATTATAGTATTTGAAATAAATCACTTCTTGATACTTACCCAAATACTGAACTGAAAATCAGTACCATTTACATGTGGCACCAGTGCCACCTTGTGCAGACAAAGAACTTCAAACTGCAATTAACAGTATAGTGCTGTATATAGCTCCAGTATATTTTAGTGCAGTATGAACATAGTTCCATGATATTCCTACTGAAAAGTAAATACATTTGCCTTGTACAATTTGGTAGGAGCAAGTAATTTGACAAAAAAAAGAGATACTATTCAACACCATTTCTGTGCAAATGTACTTCAGCTGCTGATTCAAACTTCACCCACCCCCACCTTACAGATTAAAAATGGAATTCAAACAATGTTTCCCAAAGGGAAACAGAGAAAAAAAAACTACAAAAGTCTAACACTCAGCCTTGGACATTCATATTCCAAAGCACAGCAGGTTTTTAACATTGCTGCAAATGTTAACTTGTAATTACCTCAGCCAGTTTAACAATGACAATAAGAACACCTGATACAAGTTTTAATTCTGTGATGGAGCAGTTCTTAAACTTAAGCAGCAATGAACTTTGACACTTTGAAGATTATGGAGAGCTGCTAGACATTTGCAGGAAATTCCAGGCCGAGGTGAGATTGTAATAACAAGTTCTAAAATTGCTTTACTTGCAGACTTCAGACAGAGGAGAAAATAGTTTCAAGACATTTTTACTATGCACATTAATAAAGCAATGGCGATCAACCTCAAGACTTGTAGTCTCTCCTTTTTGGCTTGCAGCAGCTAAACAGCTGAGAACACTCCATCTGAACTTTGCATAAACAAATTACAATGTATACCCTTGTGCAACATGGCAAAAGCAGCCAACAGTAACCAAGGCCTGTTGAAAGCAACTAGCTGAAATGAGACACCTGCAGCAACTTAACATGCACAAAACATGCTCTTCTGCCAAATCATTGGACAAACAGCAATAAAACAATGCTCTCAACTGCATTGATAGGTTTCATTTTAAATGAAGCTTCTCAGCTGATGAAAGAACTTAAGTTGACATACTACAATGTCTTTTCTGGAGCCTAAACAGTAGAAGCAAACTTAAGACGATTGTATCGATGATAGAGGAGATTGTTGACACCTAGTAATAATCACAAGATCCTGCAGTCAAGCATGGATGTGCTTATTTGTCAGTTCAAAATTCTGATTAGATTAGATTCCCTACAGAGTGGAAACAGGCCCTTCACCCAACAAGCCCACACAGACCTTCCAAAGAGCCTCTCGCCCAGACCCATTTCCCTCTGAATGATGTACCCAATACTATGGCCAATTTAGCATGGCCAATTCACCTGACCTGCACATCTGTGGAAGGAAATCGGAGCACCCAGAGGAATCCCACGCAGGCACAGGGAGTATGTGCAAGCTCCACACAGTCACATGAGGCTGGAATAAAACCTGGGACCCTGGCATTGAGGCGGCAGTGCTAACCACTGAGTCGCCCCAATTCTATTCCAATTTGTAGAAGATTCAGTACAGTTTAACCTGAAAAGGTCATGATCATACCAGATTATTAATTCTCATTTAGGGAAGGAATCCTCCAGACCTAATCCACAATCAGCCCTATTTCTGGTCAATTTCATCTATCAGCTAGAATCTGAGACAAGCTTTGAAAAGATGCCATGATAGAAAACAACCACCACAGTTGAAAAAAGTTAATTTTAGTACTGACATAGCATGCAGATGAGTACACAAATGTTCATTCTAAAAAATGTTAGATTAGCTCAGATTATGTAAAAAAAAACTGGCAACTTCACTTTATTAACTTTTCTTACAGCAGTGAAAAAGAGTGAGGGAATCAAAGAAAAGCATTAGTAATATAGGAAGTACCATGCAGTCAAAGGCAAAATTGAGCATTTAGAACAAGGATACAGATTTTGTAATCCATACTCCCAAACACATGCATACAATTTCCAATTGCAGCCTTCCCACTTACTGGAACCAAATTTCCATTAGGACATAGAATGCAAACTCAATACAATTCAACCATCACTCATTTAAAAAGGAGGTACTTGTTATATTGACTTACCATTCTTGGATGCCTCTTTATTTCTTAGGTGAGGAGGAATATAACGTCCTTCTACAAAGAAAGTAGAACTGTTAAGTCTACTTCTCCAAGTTAAAAAAAATGGCCACTTACAAATTTAAACCATTTAACAAATCTTAAATTTTAATGTCACACACCCATTTAAAAGCAGTTGGCCCTCTAGAAATCATAAGCATCACACCTAAAGGCTTACTTTCTAGCCAATTTTTCCTATTCCATCAGCTGGCGAGGATAAAAATTCCAGTGGACATTAAAAGATGGGGAAACCTGGATTTTTAAAATTATTAATGTAATTAAATATATCCCAAGTTAGCAACAATGGGAGTAAACAATATCAATTTTTAAAAAAAACATTAGCTAAAGTCAAATTTGCATAGCATGCGCACACCTTCCACATCAGTATGTCATCCAAAAAGAGAAAGCTAGAAGTATCATATTTGATCGTTTGAATAATTGTCACTCAAACAATACAAGTGAAATTAGGTGGACATTCAAGGTTTGAAGAAAGTGTAAGATATTTCACTGAAGGCGATTCATAACTAACTTAACTAATTTAAAAAAGGATTGGAGTGGACAGTTTAAAAAAAAAATCACAACCACTTCATGAAGCAGCAGCACTTCAAAAACTAGTGTCCCCAAAATAAACCTGTTGAACTATAATTTTGTGTTGCGACATGATATTTTTAACTTGACAGACTCTGATACCAGTATACTGTTATGACAACAGCCCTCAATTTTATAAACATGGAAGGAGGCTTGTTGCAGAACAATGCATTTGCCCATATTACAATTGTGGATCTCATTCAAACTGGGTGAAATGGCATGTAACAGGTACAAATTAACAGGGTATAGTGTTTAAGAAAGACAGACTTCAATTTATACACATTTACTCAAAAGGCTCGTTTCCTTGCTGCTAATATTTAATGTCTGATGGCAGAGATCTCTTCGCAAGAGAATCTAAACTGAATGCAGTCTGGGGTTAGATGGGAAACTGACATAAATACTGCAATCAGATCAGCCATGATTTTATTCGATATTAAACAATCTAGAAGGGCCAACTGGAAAACTTATGCTCCCAAGTTTTACATTCCTATAGACTCAAGATGGGGTTCAAACAGGGTTCTGAAGCTGAAAACAGCTTTCGCCATTCCCAATTTCCTAGAAACGGATATTCCTTTCATGTTTTTGTTGTTATACATTCGTTCAAAAATTGGTATAGATGATGCCATAAGTGGAAAAAATTAGCATTAGGGTAACAAGCTCCTTCACAGCTCCAGTGGTCCTATGATCCAAAATGAATCAGATTTCAGAATGTACAAGACTTCCCCACATCAGGCAAATTGAAAGACAAACACTGAGGCATATTCCAACATCTATAAAGATGCAAGCTTTATGCAATTCTATTCTGCTTGCAGGAAGAACAAATTCAAGGATCACTCGCCTCAGCGAGCTAAAATCAATGTTTATTTTATCTGCACATATCCTAACTTACCATTCTATCACTTTAGGGTCTGAAACAAACAGCAGTCAGAGACATTCACCACAATTAGATTCAAACTTCCCACATCACAAACTGACAGGCCTACAGGTTTGTTTTCTCCCCCACAGTTTTAAGGGGTCAACATAACTTTTCTAATTCAAAAATGCCATTTCTTAAGTTCAGATATTGGTTGCAAGTGTCTAAACACAGATGCAGCTGCTTCAGGTCCCACATTCTTGGTTTTAAAAGATCTACAACTCCGAGAATTTTCTTTCACTTTGTTTTAGGTTGCCTTGTACCACAGTCTAAAAATAGAAACATTTAATCTCATCAGCTTATTTACATTTTCAATTTAAAGCATGCGAAATCAATATCCAAATTTCTTTCGTTTATTTCATATTCCTTTTTGTCCTTTGGTCTACAACTAGTAAGGTAAAAGTTAAGGGAACAAAATAGTTTTGCTTTGTAGCAAACGCCTCAACTGATGAGCTTCAGTCAGGTTCAACGTTTGAGTAATTCATGAAATTGAAAACATAATAGTCTAATTCAGTACAAAAGGCAGACACAATGCCCTAGGTTTGAGCCTGTTCGCATGATGGATACATCATTCTGCCAGATTAATGTTTAGTAACAAATAACTGTATTCAATACAAATGTGCAAAAAATGGTACTTACTGCCTGCCCCACCAGCACTCTGAGCATCACCTGCTGACGATGTCAAGTCTAGGCCAGCAAGCTGAAAAATTCAAAATAAACAAGTTGAAAGGATTAACTGTACAGTCGGATTTTCAGTAAATGATTTCAGCCAAGAATGCACTGCAAGATTCAGATCCAGCCACATCATTCAATCTGCAAAATTAGCTGATTTGTTTTCCAATCATGTGGGCATAGACTAGCCTTAAAACACTACAGTACATATACTGTCGTTACATTTAGTATGGTAAGGGAGGGATTCCCAGGATTTGGATCCTGCAATAACAGTTGCAAGTCAGAACAGCATGTGTCCTGTACAGAAACATGCATGTGACAGTGCTCCAATGTTTCTACTGTGTCTATGTAGGTTGTAGAAGCCAAGGGTTTACATCACACCTGACCTGTGCCATAGGTGGTAGACAGGCTTTGAGGAGTCAACCTGTTCTTGTAACTACTGTATTTATATGGCTGGTCCAATTCAATTGTAAGTGGTGAAACCTTGGAGATCGGTAGTGGGGGATTCAATGATAAATGTCATAGAACATCGCATTCTTTTGGAGATAAATCAGAGTTACATCAGTCCAAGCAGAAGGGCAGGACAACAGACACGTTCAGTATCAAAGGAGCATCAAGTGACGAAACAGTGGAAGACATCTGACTACATGCTAGGCTTTTCAAGGAGGAGGAGGATATTTTCACGACACTCCTCCAATGAGCTACCCAACATTCCACTATCATTTACAATGGTGTAGCAGGACTGCAGAGCTTAGAAGTCACCTAAAAAAAGGATCAAGTTAGTGAGACAACTACCCCTGCACAAAACCATGTTGTCTCCTACTAATTAGTCCATTTGCTTCTAAAACTTCATATAGATCTTGGAGACTCTTTCCAATAATTTCCCTTACACTGACATAAGGCTAGTAGAAAGAGAGGACTGCAGATGCTGGCACTAGAAAAACACGTCAAGCAGCATCCGAGGAGCAGGAGAATCTACATTTCAGGCATCAGGACATATACCCAAAATACAGATTCTCCTGCTCCTCAGATGCCATCTGACCTGCTGTGCTATTCCAGCACTGACACTGGCCTGGCATTTCTAGATTACCCCACTACCCTTCTTAAACAATGGTACTACATTGGCTGTTCTCCAGTACTCTGGGACCTCATCTGTAGCTAAAGAGATACAAAGACGTCTGTCAACACTCCAGACATTTGCTCTTTGGCTCCTTCAGTATTCTGGGATAGACCCCATCAGGACCTGAGGACTTATCTACCTTAATACTTTAAGGCACTCAGCACCTCTTCATTTATAATAGCAACTTGGCTTGGAAATACAACACTCCCTTCCCTTAGGGCATCCTCCACCAATTCCTTCTCTTTTGTAAATACTGAGAAGGTGTCTGTTTAGGACTTCACTTACCTCTTCTGGCTCTACAAATTCCCTCCTTTGTCCTAGAGTAGGCCAACCTTTTCCTTATGTATCAAAAGCCTTGGGATTCTTAATTATGTTTGCCAATGACTTTTCATGTGCCTAATTCTTGTTTATGTTCTCTCCTTATATACTTAAAGGGGTTCCTCAGCTCCCATCCTCCTCGATCTTATGTCTGCTTCCTTTTTTTGACCAAGGTCATACCATCTCTGATCACCTAACTTGCCACACCTATCCTTCATTCTCACTGGAACATGCCATTCATTGAACTCTTAACTGCCACTTGAAATATTACCACATGTCTGATAAGGATTTCTGCCTCAAACAACTGCCTCTAATCAATATTCTCCAGTTCCTGCCCAATATTCTTGTAGTTCACCTGTTAACTCTACCCACGAGTATCTTAAAGCTCCCAGTATTATGGCCACTACTCCCGAAATTCCCCATTGAAACTTCACTCATCTGGCTGGGCTCATTTCCCACAACCAGGTCCAGTGTAACCCAATTCCTGGTTGGATTGCTTTTGTACTGTGTAAACAAACCCTCCTGAAATGGTCCTTACACATTTTGCCCCATCCAAGCCACTAGCATGAAGTGAGGCCCAGTCAACATAGGGGGAAGTTAAAATCACTCTGCAAAACAACCCTTCTGTTTTTACATCTTGCTAAAATCGGTTTACATATTCTCCATCCCCTGCTGGCTGTTGGGAGGCCTGTAGTATACCCTCAATTTCACCATTCCTGTTGCTGAATTATTTTTAATATTGCCTCACTGCACGAGTCCTCTGATGTATCCTCTCTACATACAACTGAAATACTCCTACTCTCACTCCTTTACATTTTCTATCACACCTGATATCTGAACATTCAGCTGCTACTCCTAACCCTCTTCTGTCAAGTCTTTACATACAAAGAAGTCAGTCATTGTTCCAAGCACTAACCAAAGTTCATCTACCTTGGCTATTATACTTCAACATTTCAGACCACCTCCCCTCTTTTCAGAAGCATTTCCCAGCCTGTTCTTGTTTAGTCACATTTGCCTTTGTTTCTACCTCTCCCTAATTTCTGTATCTACTGCCCTACTCCTCTGGTTCCTATCCCCTGCCACACAACTCTCCCCAACCACTCCCCCAAAATGCTCTTCACACCTCTGGACCAGGTAGGACTTTAATCCATACTTCTTGACTTGGGTAGATGCACCACTGTGCCACATGGTTTAAACCACAGGCATGTCTGCCTTAAGGAACTGACCATTAAATACAAGATAACTATGAAGGTTACAATAGTGTGGTTATCTTAAACAACCAAATCAAGTCACAAAGAGAAAGGTTGCAGACCAAATATCTCCATACAAAATGCTACAGTATTGAGCACTGTTGCCAAATATTCATCTAGAACAAGGCAAGTCCTCTGCCTATCGCAGGACCTCTTCTTGGACCTTGTTTCAGTCAACTAATTCAGGGCTTGTCCCTTTTTACAAGAAATACTAGGTTCATACTTCACCACTGATGTCTTTTAGGTTTCTCATTTTGATTGCCATTCTGTACAATGCTCTGAATACTGGACCTGTCAAGGCTCCACAGACTTTATTAGATTAGATTACATTACAGTGTGGAAACAGGCCCTTCGGCCCAACAAGTCCACACCGACCCACCAAAGCGCAACCCACCCATATCCCTACATTTACCCCTTACCTACGGGCAATTTAGCACGGCCAATTCACCTAACCTGCAAATCTTTGGACTGTGGGAGGAAACCGGAGCACCCAGAGGAAACCCACGCAGACACGGGGAGAACGTGTAAACTCCACACAGTCAGTCACCTGAAGCGGGAATTGAACCCGGGTCTCTGGCACTGTGAGGCAGCAGTACTAACCACCCCCCTCTATGGCATGGGTCAACTAGGCCTGAGGCATCATCTTTGAGGAGAAAGTGAGGTCTGCAGATGCTGGAGATCAGAGCTGAAAATGTTTTGCTGGAAAAGCGCAGGTCAGGCAGCATCCAGGGAACAAGAGAATCGACGTTTCGGGCATAAGCCCTTCCTGAAGAAGGGCTTATGCCCGAAACATCGATTCTCCTGTTCCCTGAATGCTGCCTGACCTGCTGCGCTTTTCCAGCAACACATTTTCAGCTCTGAGGCATCATCTGCTCAGACCACCCTTAAGCAATTTGCCATTACATTGCCTACAAGGCAATTTTACATAGAAGGAAAGTGTACTTTTTAAAAAAAATTCAGTGCCAAGAAAAAGCCATTACACAAATTCAGAGGAATAATTTCCTTCGAGGAGGAATGTTGCTTTCAGTTTTCCTGCAGTCTTTTTTTTTAAAAAAGAAAATCAAGTACATTGAGTTGCCTCAGATCAAGTCAATGATGAATTGCTACATGAATAGCAATTACATTAAGATCATAAAAGGTGATCAGGATATCCTGTCCCTATAGGACCTATTCAACAAGACCATCTTGGTTTACCAATATATACACTAAGTTCTTTAGGAAAAGCTGGAATGTCCATTTGGTATTATTTCATGGTGTTACTGTAACTAGCAACGGTCAAATGCAGAGGCCCTCATGCATTCATTTATTGAAGACTTAAAACACCAATCCAATTCTTCAATAATTCAATTATTGCCTAAATGAACATGAAACCCACAAGGAGTTTTCGAAACCGATCTCCTGATTCAGACTTGCTCATTAACAGTACCCTGTACCTGTATTAGGCAGTTGTCCGGCTTGTACATAAACCCAGATGCCCTGTAGAGGGCAGTGCTCGTTTGATGTTTTGGCGAAGGGAACTTGCAATGCAAAAGTCCATGACAAAAAAGGTGTTTGGCAAATAAACATTACCCATTAAAATAATCTAATGACCGACAGCTACCTTAACATTCAAGTGCATGGAACATGGGCCCCCCTTATACTCGAGCATCAAGTACTCATTGCACAATTTTACGTTGAATATCTCCGCCCCCAAAGTATTTGTCATTGATTTAACTGCGAAACGGAAGGTTTAATCTAGAGACACTCGTTATTTTGCAATCGCGCAGCGCTGCACCCACCCGGACCTCCCTTTTCTAATGCCATGCCCAAGGCCGTAAATAATAATGATGACTGCGAAGTGCCGAAGCTGTTCGGTATAAGATCGTCCATTTTCTTTTAAATCGTGACACTAGCGTACGATTGCACCAAATTCCTCGATGGGAAGCGATCTCGTTTAGTAAAGCGGTCGCACGTTGCTGAGCAAGCACTTTTCACAGCTTGGTGCCAATTTTATTTTTTGGGGAAGAAAAATTACCGCACAACACGGCAGTAGAAAATGGCACCGCACGTTCGTTACGCTTACAGGAAACTTAAAACCTTTGTGACGAGCCTTCTCCACCCTTTCCAGTCACCCCCGTCAGACTTCAACACGCCCGTCTTCGTCAGAGAAATTAATCACCGGGATTTTAATATTTAACACCCCCCTTGATGTCCGCCCGGGACTCAAGACTTCTGCAATGGCCTGGACTGAGCACCGTTACCTTCAAAACAAAAGGTGAAAGACCGTTCCGAAACGGTTCATAATCTGAAACCTCCTTCAGCTTAAAAGCTGCTGCGCCAGTCACAATGATGGCGCAGTTTCCTAGCGCACAGAAGCCGAGTAAACAAGGGAGGCCAGCAGCCTACTCTCCATCTGTAACCTGTCCTCCAAGCAAGTAAAACATTTCATACGGCTGTACGAGTCTCTTCCGGTCGTATTCAACAACAAAAAAAATTCCCCAAAGTGTGTACATGAACTAGTTCAGGAGTTAGGGAAGCCCAAATTTTCGGATTTGAAAACTTGTCGAGACGGGACAGGAGCTGGACCAAGTAGTCAGGCATTGAAAGCCAACACCGGGACTACGGTTCGGATCAGAAGTTTAATCACTATCTCAAAAAAGGAGGATACAACCATCTACATTTGTAGATGCAAACGACGTGCCATTAAAACGATGACGGCGTCAATTTGAAATTCTCGATGCCTAATGCCGAAACATCAAAGACACTTTCTGAATCGATTAAAGTCGAAGTGAATATATGATACAAATAGGCCAACGCTTCACCTCCCCCGCCCCCACTCCATGCTCAAAATACCAACACTCGAGCTTGTTAAAAGTAGAGACCAAGTTGAGAGCAAATCACGCCATGATAGAGGCTTTAAATGACAACCGATGGGACTTGAAGAGGGGTAAACGCCGTTGTTAAGAGAGCAGGCAGGAGATTTTTAATCACTTTACTACTAAGGCCGCCATTACACATTTCGCTAGATTTCCCTGCGCACATTTAAAACAAAAAAAACACCCCCCAACCACAAACTCTCCACCGGGATAAAGCCAAGAAAAAAACGTTCATCGAAACAAAAAAAGCGCAGGAAGAAATAACCCCCTCCCCTGTGTTCCCGCCGCGGTGAAGGTAGACAAAGAACGTGGAGCCAGTTATTTTCAGCCACATTGGGACCACCACCGTCCACAGGAACCAGAGACATCGAAATGGAGTGGGGGGGAAGAGAGAAAGGAAAGGGATCCTATAGTCAGGATCACCCTCCACCTTTCCCCCACTACAAAAAAAACTCAGACAAAAAAAAACTTTAAAAAAAACCCCAGACTCCTCCCCACCAGCTGCATACCCGGCGACTTAAGAGGGAGACAAAAGCCGCCATTGTGGACGAGTTCCCCCGGAGGGGGGGGGGGGTGTAAAGAGAAGGGGGGGGGTGTAAAGAGAAGGAAGGAGGGGGTTAAAGAAAGCGCAGCGACATCTCCCCCCCCACCCCCTCCCCAACACACATCCATTACGATGAGAGAGAGAGAGAGAGAAAAATCACAATTAAACAAGTCAGTGGAGTGGAGATCCACTCACCTGCTGATCTAGATCCAGTACATTTCCGATGGCCACATGACTCATAACTAAAAAATGAGTACAAAATTTCCGACTGAGGGAAAAAAAACGAAAAGAAAAAGTTCTCTCTCTTGAAAGGGGGGGGAATAAAAGGAGGACTGGGAACTATCCCCGGTGGGAAATCTTTCTTATCGTCTTCCGATTTGTTTAGCCACTTATGAGAGAAGCAAACTGTAGGAGACCCAGGTACGTAAAACCAGCCAACCGAGCACTCGGTACCGGTGCCGCTTCTTGCCGATCCTCCGTTCGCTGTCGCACTCTCGCCTTCGTCTCTCGTTATCATCAATTCGCGCTGAGGCCGCCGGGAACCCAGACCGGCCACGTGACACAGCTCCCAACCAACCAGCAGAACCGGCCCCACCAGCGCGCTCGAGACCTGGTTAAAGGACGCTGCCAGTATCGCGAGAGCCAGCTCTCTCCCTGCCCCCGCACCCCATAAACTTTCCCTTCCCAATATCGCGAGGTTTGCACCGCGTTCCCTCGGCCTTGCGACCACTTGTGTCCGGTAGCGAACTTTTCAATCGCTCATTCCTGAGCTTTCGAAGGCCCCATACTCCTCAGTAGAAATAGTATTTTGTTTACTCCTCCCTTCTTCCGAAAAATGTGTGTTACATAAACACCAGAATGCTGCCAATACTGAGATCCAGATACATCTCAGGAGAGAAAATCAAAATTCCTTACTTTAAGATGTCAGCAGCATTTCGCTTCTGTGTCGCCATCGTGTGAAGTGTTGAAGCGAGTGAATTGTCTGACTACTTTTGGATGCTAAATAATCTTTCCCTAATTTGATTGTTTAAACAATGTATTACATTGTTTCTTCAATCAAAATCATCAATGGTTGAAAATGTTCATATTTCATCATAAAGGTATTTATAATTTACATAATTAGCGAGACTGGGATTACAATGAGACTAACTCAATAATGTGCCACTATAGTGATAAGCCATAACTGGATGGATCACATGCTTTGCTGCCAAACACAACCTTACCAAATACAAGATGTGAAGCCTTGTGGCAGGAACACAACAAATAGTTCAATCAGCCCACTGAGCTTGATCTACCTTTCAATAAGGTCGCAGTCTGATTGATGTCTTAACTTCACTTTCCTGTAACCATTGACGCTCTTTGTGTCTCCTATGAAGATGGATTGAATTACTTGTTTAAAGCCTCTTTTGTTTCCTGCTTTCTATTAGTTTCCTAGTTTCATCAAAGGTTATAAATGCTCATTTTAGCTAGTAATTCCTTTTCATATATCTGGAGACGCTTCTACAATCTGATTTTATATTTCTTGATTGCTTTCTTTCAAACTCCAGCTTCTTACGATTATTTGTTTCCTCGTCCTTTGCTATTTTCTTAAACTCTGCAAATTTTCTTGGCCTACAATTACAGAGGCACAATTGTTACAACACAAGAGACCATTTTGTCTATCCTGTCTATATAATTTTATTACCTAGTTCCAATCTCCTATCATTTCCCCCATATCCTTGCACACCATTTCTATCCAAATGATTATCCAATGCCCTCTTGAATGCCTTAATTGTACCTTTCTCCACCACATTTCAGGCACAGCATTCTAAACCCTAACTGCTTGCCCTGTGAATCATCCTTGCTTCATATACACAATTTTAGATCTATGCCCTCTCGTCTGTTTTATTTTATGACTGGAAACAGCCTTTCCATATCCATTCTATTCAGCCCACTCACAATTTTGAAAACCTCTATCAAATCAAATTTCCTCTTAGGCAACATCGCTCCAAGGAGAACAGTCCCAACTTCTCCAAACTATTCTTATAATTGAAGCTTTTCATTCCTGGAATCATTCTTTTAAATCACTTCTGCACTGCCTTTAACGAATTCACGTCTTTTCTATAATGTTCCAATATTCCAGTTAAGGTCTATTAAGTATCTCGTCCCTCGACTGATGATGACCTGTGTCTCTCCATGTTGAACAACACGAAGAGAAATCATTGAGGGTGGCAAGAATGTAATCTGAGTGGGGGATTTCAATGTCCTCCATCAAGAGTGGCTCAACAACAGCACTACTGATCAGGCTGGTTGGGACCTAAAATACATTGCTGCTTGACTGGTTCTATAGCAGATGGTGAGAAAACCAACAAGAGGGAAAAACATACTTCACTTCATCTTCAGCAATGTACCAACTGCAGATGCATCTACCTGTTACAGTATCAGTAAGCGTAACCACTGCATAGTGCTTGCGGAGATGATATCCTGCCTTCAGATTTATCATACCTTAGATCACGTGTGTGGCACTATCTCTGTGCTAAATGGGACAGACTTTGAACAGTTCTAACAACTCAAGACTTTGTGTCCATGTCCTCCTGTGGGCCATCAGCAGCAGCAGAATTGTACTTCACAACCAGCAACCTCAAGGTCTGGCATATTCCCCCACACTGCAATTATGCAAGCATGATGATTAACCTGGTTTAATGAAGTGTGCAGGAGGGCATGCCAGGGGCAGCAACAGCCATATCTAAAAATGAGGTGGCAAACTGGTGAAACCCCAAAGCAAGGTTACTGGTATGCCAAGCAGCATAAGCAGCAAGTGATGGAGCTTCAGTGCATGTCATAAAATCCCTACAATGTGGAAGTAAGCCCTTCAACCCATTGAGTCCACATTACCCTCTCCGGAGATCAGCCCCACCCAGACCCAACCCCATACTTCTCCCTGTAACTCTGCATTTCCCATGGCTAATCCACCTAGCTTGCACATCCCTGGACACTATAGGCAATTTAGCATGGCCAATCCATCTAACCTGCATATCTTTGGACTGTGGGAGGAAACCTACACAGTCACTAAAGGGTGGAATCAAACCCAGGTGCTAGGTGCTGTGAGGCAGCAGTGCTAACCACTGAGCCACCATGCTGCCCATAGCGCAGCTTAAGAGGAAAAATGACAGGTACATGAATAGGCAGGAAAAAGAGGAATAGAGACCACGTAGAAGCAACAGGTTTTTAGTTTATAAAGGCATAATGTGTTGGCACAGACTTGGTGGGCCTGTGCTGTTTTGTTCATTGTAACATGTTGTGAAGAAGGGGGAACTGGTGAATTTACTGCAAGTTTCAGAAAGTACTTGATAAGGCTCCACATCAAAGGAATGCAAAATATAAAAGCTCATGGTGTAGGTGTAACATATTGGTATGGTTAGATGATTATTTGGCTAAGAGAAAGCAGAGAGTAGATGTAGTCCTTTCAGGTTGGCAAGATGTAATGAGTGGTTTGCCACAGGGATCACTGTTGGGGCCTCAAATGTTTGTAATTTATATAAATGACACTTGAATGGATGAAAGGTATTTGATGACGATACAAAGATAAATATAAAAGGAAGTTTCGAAGAGGACACTAGGCTGTTCCAAAAAGATAATGGGAGGTTAAGTAAGTGAGCATCAATGTGGCAAATGGAGTATAAAGTGGGAAAACGTTAAATTTTTGCAGAAAGAATTTTAAAAAGCATATTATCTAAATGGTGAGAGATTACAGAGGCCTAAGATGCAGAGGAATCAGTGTATCCCTCTGTGTGTCCAATGTGAGTGCATTGGAGGCAGTCCAGGGAAGGTATAATGAACGAATAACTGGAATGGATGGTTCTTCTTGTGACAAAGAGTTGGACAGGCAAGATTTTTGTTTACTAGAGTTTAAAAGAGTCAGAGATGACTTGATTTAAACAGAGAAAATCCAGATGGGTCTTGGCAGAATAGATGCTGAGAGGATGTTTCCTCCTGTGGGGAGTCTAGAATGAGGGGTCACTGCTTAAAAGTCAGGACATCCATTTAAAAGAGAGGTTAGTTTAATTTTTTTCTCTGAGAGTGTCAGGAGTCTATGACACTCTTTCCCTGAGAACATGATAGACCGAACCTGACTGCCTCATGAATTTAATCTCAACCATAAGCACTGTATTTGAAGAGACCATAAGAGATAGTGGCCAGCATTACTCTAATTTTCATTCTGGTTGTGCAGGACTGTGAGGTCTGGGGACAGTAGTGACTTCTGACCGTTGTGCATGGTACATTGGCGGTGGTGTGTTGGTAATGACATTGGACTAGTAACCAGAACCCCAGGCAAATGTGCTGGGGACATGGATTTGAATCCCACCATGACAGATGGTGAAATTTGAATTTAATAAAATCTGGAATTAAAAGCTAGTCTAATGATGACTATGCAACCATTGTCAATTGTCATAAAGCTCCATCTGGTTCATTACTGCCTTTTAGGGAAGTAAGTATGCCATCCTTACCTGGTCTGGCCAACATGTGACTCCAGGCCCAAGGCAATGTAACTGCACTCTGAAATGACCCAGCAAGCCACTCAGTTCCAGTAAAATTAGAAATGGATAGTAAAGCTCAATCAGTTTCACTAACATCCCATGAAAGAATAATTTTAAAATGATTGACGGTATTATCAAGCAATAATTACTCAGCACTGCTCAGTCTTGGTTCTGTGATGGCCACAAGGCTCCCGATCTGAATGCAGTATTGATGCAAATGGAACTAAAAGCTGAATTTTAGAGCTGTGTTGAAGTTCACTGCCCTTGACATCAAGGCAGCATTTGATTGAATGTGGAATTAAAGAGTCCTATCTAAACTGAAGTCAATGGGAATCAGTGATGGCGGGAATTTTCCATTGATTGAAGTCATACTGAGCAAGATGATTTTATTTGTTGGAAGGCAATCATCTCAGCTCAATGACATAGCTGCTGGACTTACTCAGGGTAGCATGAGGTTCAAACATCCTCAGCTGCTTCATTAATGATATTCCCTCCATTCTAAGGTCAGAGCGAGGTTGTTGGCTGATGATGTCAGTGTTCAATTTAATTCTTAATTCCTCAGTTACTGAAGTAGACTGTGCCTGCATGCACCAAGGCCTGAAGAACATTCAGTTGGGCTGATGAGTGGGAAGTAACATTTGCAACATACTAGTACCAGACAATGCACAAATCCAACATGAGAGACTCTAACCAACTTCTCTTGACACTCCATAGTACTACCATTGCTGAACCACAGAATCAATATGCTGAAGATCAAGATTGACCAAAAAGCTAACTGGACCAGCCATATAAATACAGTGGCAAGAGCTGGTTGCAGAGTAGATGTTTTCTGACAAGAGATGAACCTGCTGAATCCCAAAATTTGCTCACAAACTACAAGACACCAGTCAGGAGGGGTGGAGAAGGAAGCTGCAACAGAGGTTGGGGGACAAGAGGCTGCAAGGGGGGTTGGCTGGGAGAAGAAGACTGCAAAGGAGGTGGAAGGCCAGAAAAGGTTGCAAAGAATTTAGGCACAAGAGACTTGGAGATAGATTTTGAGGAGGAATGTGGCAGAGGATGGTGCAAGGTATGTTGCTGGGGAGGAGGAGATTGCAAAGGGAATGGAAAATGAGGGTGCAAGAGGACAGGGGAGAAGAAGGAGGCTGTAAATGGGGTGGAGTGAGTGGGAAGAAGACCGTAATAGGATAGGGGAGATGTAGCTATAAGTGGGTGAATAGAGAGGGATACTGAAAGGGATTGGAGATTTGAAGAAGAAAGTTGCAATGGACTGTAGGGATAAGAGGCCACAAGTGTATGAGGGAAGGAGGTTACTGGAAGGGGGTGTGGTGTAGATGGAGGCTGCAAGAAGCATTGGGGGATGGCGGAAGTTGCAAGAGGAGTGGGAGAAAAGGGTAAAGGAGAGATGTAGTGGGAGATGGCGAGTTGAAATGGGGGAGGCAGCAAGTGGTTCCATTGGGATTGGGAATAGAAGGAAGCTACAGGAGAGGTGGAAGGGAGAATGAGATTGTAAAATGGCTGTAGTGGGAGAAAGAAGCTATAAGAGGGGAAGGTGGAGAAAGCAGGGTGTTCCAAGGAAGGATTCAGGAGAAGGCAGCTGCAGGATGAAGTGGTAGGGGAAAGTCAGCTGTAAGAGAGGTGGGAAAGATATGCTGCAAAGAAGAATGAGGGAGTCTGCAAAGGAGACAGACAGATTTAAACCTGTCAAATAAACATTCAGCTAACTAGGAGCTAGAAAACTTGAAATCAATAAGATAATGGAACATCGAGGTTAACTACATATATTCAGTCGCTACTATATAGGGAAAATGTATGGAAGCTATTATAATGAACTGTGTTAATTATTAAGTTTAAATCTGACATTGAGATATCGTAAAAGGGTATAAATCTCATAGTTAAAATCTTCCAGTTCTGTGCTTATGCGTTAGAAATGTACTAATTAGCTGCAACATCACAAGTCTACAAAGAGTGTGTTTAGGTTGATGACTTGTGTGTTGAAGTGTGTGTCAGTTACCTAGAGAAATTTATGTGGAGTGATGGCCTAGTGGTATTATCGCTGGACTTTTAGTCCAGAGACCAAAAGTAATGTTCTGGGGACCTGGGTTTGAATCCTGCCAGGCTAGATGGTAGAATTTGAATTCAATAAAAATCTGGAATTATGTCTAATGATGACTGTGATTGATTGGTGAAAAACCTATCTGGTTCACTAATGTCCTTTAGGGAGGAAATCTGCCATTTTTACTTGGTCTGGCCTCCATGTGACTCCAGAGTCATAGGAATGTGACTCTTAACTCTGGGCAATTCGGAATCAGCAATAAATGCTGACCTAGCCAGTGATACCCTCATCCCGAGAATGAATTAAAGGAAAAATAAGTTTTTGACTTATGCCTAAAATTGCATACTCTGAAATCTAGGAAATTAATGCTTTCTTTGTATATCATAGCTTTAAGTTTAATGGAAGGGTGGTAATTATTGAGATTATTGATTAATTCTTCTGCTGTGTTATGTTCCACAATCAGTATAGCAGTCTACATTTAAGAGACATAGCAATGATATCAATACCAAATCATAAGGTGTCCTTTGTGTATAAAGTTCACATATTCCATTTTACCCTGAGATCATAGAGTCATAGAGATGTACAGCATGGAAACAGACCTTTCAGTCCAACTTGTCTATGCCGACCAGATATCCCAATTGCCAACACTTGCCCATATCCCTCTAAACTCGTCCTATTCACATACCCATCCAGATGCCTTTTAAATGCTGTAAATGCCTCCACCACTTCCTCTGGCAGCTCATTCCATATATGCACCACCCTCCGTGTGAAAAGGTTGCCCCTTAGGTGCCTTTTATATCTTTCCCCTCTCACCCTAAACCTATGCTCTCTAGTTCTGGACTCCCCACCCAAGGGAAAAGACCTTGTCTATTTATCCTATCCATGCCCCTCATGATTTTATAAGTCTCTGGAAGGTAACTCCTCAGCCTCTGGTGCTCCAGGGAAAACAGCCCCAGCCTATTCAGCCTCTCCCTGTAGCTCAAATCCTCCAACCCTAGCAACATCCTTGTAAATCTTTTCTGAACCCTTTCAATAGGAAGGAGACCAAAATTGCGCGCAAGCATGACACACTACTGGAAGCATATTACTTAATGATGTTTCGTGTTGCAAAGACACTTCAATGTCTGAGAAATGGGATGTTTATGTATAAAAGCTAGATGTAATAAATGTCTGTTGGATTCTTCAATACCACAATTTCTACTGACATACTGCCCATGAAACAAAACACAAAATCTTTCCCTTTTTCCAACGATAAAAAATTATGTCAAACTATATACATGGTTGTACATAGTGTACATTGTATTGTTGATTCAATAATTACAAAAATTGGTAAAACAGAGTTTACAATACTAATACTTCAAATTTCAATGTAACACTTTGGAGAACTGCTAACTTGTTCTAAACTGGTGCCTGTAATCGTATACTTGGAAACCAAATGTGAGCAAATTTTACATACATGTTTGTAAAGAGTTAAGCGTTGTTCTTTATTGCGCTTGTTTGATGGATGTCTTACTGTTGGTTGCTGTCCCTCAATGACACTACACAATTGTGTGATCTTTCTCAATCTCTTGTGCATGATTGCACATTAGTCAAAGCTGCCTTCTGTTCCTTCACAATGTAGCATTTTCCTCAGTAATTACTTTGCATGACCTGGATTGTTTGCATATTTATAAACCTTTGCTGTTTGTATATGGATTCCTAACTCACACTCTCTGCCCAATCTACAGTTTTGGTAGTTCTCTACCTACTGTCTCAGTGCGTATCTCTTTCATTCTTCTCTGGTTATCCTATGCCTCAGAATGGTGAAATAATTGGTTGCTGGGCAAGGTTGTTTGTACTTGCATTCCAAGCACAGGTTATGCTGCAGATAGTAACCCCTTCTCCAATGCTGTTGCATGAAAATGCACATTAACAATGCAATCTGAAAATCCTGCTGTCACTTGACATTATTGATTATTGATTCGATATAATATAGCATTCATTCTGATCATTTGAGCATAGATAGTGCAGCGACAATATCATATGGGCTATTCCACACTGAGCTGAAAATGTGTTGCTGGAAAAGCGCAGCAGGTCAGGCAGCATCCAAGGAGCAGGAGAATCGACGTTTCAGGCATGAGCCCTTCTTCAGGCTCCACACTGAGTACACATCCTGAAACAGTTTGCCTGTGTTCTGTGGCTCATTATCGGACACCTTTGGATTCAGAATACTAAATATACTGAAAATTGTGCTCATAGTGTCAGCAGTGGTCATGCTTGTTGTGTTGTTAAGTCATCGAACCTTGGAAAATTTAGAGAAATACCTGTAACAAGGATGTAATCTTCAATATGCACTGTGGATAAGTCAGTTGTTACATCATGCAACGAGTGAATGGAAAAGTGTTTGCATGTAGAGGCTCCCTCTGCTGTTAGGGTTGGTATGTTTGGCCTGACTCACATAGACCCATGAGTCATTGAAGATCCTGATTAATCCCTGGTACACAGATTCACATACTGGCCATCTGTACGTTCTGTACCCATGTATCTCCAGTGTAACAGAGACATTTTGTAATGCTTTAGATATTAGGTCTTGTTGTATTCTTCTCTGTATGGCCAAAATAAACAAATCTGCTAAGATACTTACTTGATACTGTCAGACCATCCGAGGGTAATAATCCTTTGAAACTCTTTTACTTACTCATCTTCGGTAGTTGTTGATTGCAGTTGTTCACACTGGGTCTTGCCAAATTGTAAGAAATCAATCTGGAGAATGCCTTCAACTTCAAAGTCTATAACATAGATGTATCAATCAAGAGGAGTATCTTGGCCTTTGTGTGGGTTAGGTAATCTGCTCAGTGTGTCAGATGTAAGCATTCTAGTACAATGCTTATATCTCAATTTAAATTCATAATATTACAATTCTGACAGGATGAATGTGCTGGAAATCAACCCTACTTCACAAATGTTCAAGGTCAGAGGGAAGTCCTCATCCGGTTGAGATCATTAGGGCAGTCCTCATAAGGTGGGGCCTTGTAGGTGGCAGATATTGTCAGTCAGCTGTCTTCTCAGGCACCATATGGACCAGAGAGGAGGCAGAACATTCAGTGTAGAGTTCTGTATTATTAACTAGAGAGCAGAATGCTGCCTTTACAGCTATGTAGCGATTGACATACTCAGTGCCAATTGCTTGTTTGTCTTCTGGTATCAACAACCCATCCTGAATTATCATGGTTGTATACTTCTCTTTGTCTGTTAAGTAATATATCATATCTAAACTACCTGAGAATCCCTTACAAATTGTCCACTTTTTTGTAAATTTGTAGATGAGGTATGGGCGTCACTGGCTGGGATTTATTGCCCAACCCGTTGTTGCCCTTGAGAAGATGATGATAAGCTGCCTTCTTGAACAATGCATTACACTTGGTTGAAGTAGACCCATAACACTGTTATGGAGGGAATACCAATATTTTGGTACTCTGAAGGACATTGAAGGAACTGTATTATATTTCCAAAATTGGAATGGTGAATGGCATGGAGAGGAACTTGCAATAGGTGGTGTTCCCATGTATCTGCTGCCCTTGCCCTTCTAGATGGTCGTGGTGATTGGCTTGGAAGATGCTGTATGGGAGCCTTGGTGAATTTCTGTTGTGCATCTTGTAGATGGTAAACATTGCTGCTACTTAGCGTTGGCATAAGATGGCGTGAATGTTTATGGATGTGCTATCAATCAAGTGGTCTGCTTTTCCCTGGATGGTGTCAAGTTTCTTGAATATTCATGCAACTGCATTCATCCAGACCGATAAAAAATATTGCATCACACTCCTGATCCATGTCTTGTCAGGAGGTGAGTTATTCAAGATTCCTAATCTCTGACTTGCTCTTGTAGCCACTATTTATTTGGCTAGTCTAGTTCAATTTTTGGTCAATGGTAACAATTCAGGATGTTGCTGGTGGGGATTCAGTGCTAGTAATGCCTGTGAATATCAACAGGTAATGTTTAGATTCTCTTGCTGGATATGGTCATTGTCTTGCACAAATGTTACTTACCACCTGTCAGCCTAAACCTAGATATTGTCCACATCCTGTTGCATTCGGACATGGACTATTTCTTTTTATCTGAATAGTCATGAATGGACTGAATGTTATGCAATCATCAGCAAGTTCTAAAGGAAGAGTGCTAAATTGGGTGAAGGCCAACTGTAGCAAAATTTGGCAGGAGCTGGGGCATGTGGATTGGGAGCAGCTGTTTGAGGGTAAATCCACATTTGATATGTGGGAGGCTTTTAAAGAGAGGTTGATTAGAATGCAGGACAGACATGTCCCTGTGAAAATGAGGGATAGAAATGGCAAGATTAGGAAACCATGGATGACAGGTGAAATTATGAGACTAGCTAAGAGGAAGAAGAAAGTATACATGAGGTCTCGGCAACTGAAAACAGATGAAGCTTTGAAAGAATGTCAGGAAATAGGACCAATCTGAAATGAGGAATTAAGAGGGCTTAAAAGGGGTCATGAATATCTTTAGTAAACAGGGGTATGGAAATCCCAAAACCTTTTATTCATGCATAAGGAGCAAAAGGGTAACGAGAGAAAGAGTTGGCCCACTCAAGAACAAAGGAGGAAACTTATGCTTGGAGTCAGAGAAAATGGGTGAGATTCTTAATGAGTACATTGCGTTGGTATTCACTGAGGAGAGGGACATGATGGATGTTGAGGTTAGGGATAGATATTGATTACTCTAGGTCAGTTGGCATAAGGAGGGAGGAAGTTTTGGGTATAGTAAAAGGCATTAAGGTGGAAAAGTCCCCAGGTCCAGATGGGATCTATTGCAGGTTACTGAGGGAAGCTAGAGAGGAAATAGCTGGAACCTTAACAGGTGTCTTTGCAGTATCCTTGAACACGGGTGAGATCTTGGAGGTCTGGAGAATTGCTAATATATTCACTTGTTTAAGAAGGGTAGCAAGGATAATCCAGGTAATTATAGATCAATGAGCCTGATGTTAGTGGTAGAGAAGCAGCTGGAGAAGATACTGAGGAATAGGATCTATTTACATTTGGAAGAAAATGGGCTTATCAGTGATAGGCAGCATCGTTTTGTACAGGGAAGGTCATGTCTTACCAACTTAGTAGAATTCTTTGAAGAAGTGACAAAGTTGATTGTGGGAAGGGCTGTAGATGTCATGTACATGAATTTCAGCAAGGCATTTGCTAAGGCTCCCCATGGTAGGCTGATGGAGAAAGTGAAGTCGCATGGCGTCCAGATGGATAGAAAACTGGCTGGGCAACAGGAAACAGAGAGTAGTAGTGGAAGGGAGTTTCTCGAAATGGAGAACTGTGACCAGTGGGTGTTCCATAGGGATCCTTGCTGGACTACTGTTGTTTGTGATATACATAAATGCTCTGGAGGAAGGTACAGGTGGTCTGATTAACAAGTTTGTAGATAACACTAAAATGGTGAAGTAGCAGGTAGTGAAGAGGACTGTCAGAAAATGCAACAGAATATAGATAGATTGGAGAGTTGGGCGGAGAGATAGCAGGTGGAGTTCAATCCATCTGCTATCTCTCCGAGATGATACATTTTGGAAGATCCAATTCTAGAATGAACTATACGGTAAATGGAAAAGCCCTGGGGAAAATTGATGTACAGAGGGATCTGGGTGTTTAGGTCCATTGTACCTGAAGGTAACACGCATATCGATAGAATGGTCAAGAAGACATATGGGATACTTTCCTTTATCAGACGGGGTATTGAGTTCAAGAGTTGGTAGGTTATGTTACAGTTGTACATGGCTTTAGTTGGCTACCTTTGGAATACTGCATACAGTTCTGGTCGCCGCATTATCAGAAGGATGTGGACACTTTGGAGAGGGTACAGAGGAGGTTCACCATGCTTTTGCCTGGTATGGAGGGCACTGGCTATGAAGAGAGCTTGACTAGATTAGGATTATTAGAAAGATGGAGTTTGGTGGGGGTGTGGGGGGAACCTGATTGAGGTCTACAAAATCATGAGAGATATAGTATAGACAGGGTGGATAGCAAGAAGCTTTTTCCCAGAGTGGGGAACTCAATTACAAGTTCAAAGTGAGCAGGGAAACGTTTAAGGGAGATATGCTTGTAAAATTCTTTATGCAGAGGGTAATGGGTGCTTGGAACATGTTGCCAGCAGAAGTGATAGGGGCTGGCATGATAGCATCATTTGAAATGTACCTAGACAGATACATGAATGAGCAGGGATAGAGGATCTGGATGTGTGCAGGTTTGAAGGGCCAAAGGGCCTGATTCTGTGCTGTAATTTTCTTTGTTCTTTATTCCAATATCCCCACTTGAAGAAGCAGCTGGAGACGCTTGGGCCTTGGACACTAGCCTAAAGAACTTGTGCAGAGATGTCCAGTACTGCTATTTTAG
>NW_025212993.1:0-3228 GCF_004010195.1 Chiloscyllium plagiosum
AATAAGGCTACAAGTAGTGTGAGACTGTTTACAGTGACAGGATACTGACTGGGAGGTGTGTAAATGTGGCCATGCTCATGGCAGGACTGTTAGTGGTGACATTATACTAAATGAGTCAGGCTGACTGTGAGACAGCCTACAGTGACATTATACTGCCTGGGAGCAGTGTAAGTGTGGTCAGGCTCAGTGTGAGATGGTTTCCAGTGACACTGTACTGACTGGCAGATGTGTAAATGAGGTCGGGCTCACCGTGAGACTGTGTTTGGTGTGACATTATACTGATTGAGAGGTGTGTAAGTGAAACAGGTTCAGTATGAAACTAGTTACAGTGACATTATACTGGTGGGGAGGTGTGTAAATTTTGACAGGCCCACTGTGAGACTGTTTACAGAGACTTGCTACTGACTGGGAGGTGTTTCCACAAGGCCGCGCTCAGTGTGAGAGTGTGAACACTGACAGTATACTATTTGGGATGTGTGTAACTGAGGCTGAGATGAATGTGAGACTGTCTGACGTGAGACTCGATGTGAGGAATAAAAGGATGACTAGGGTCGGAATGGGGCCAGTCCAAGACTGAAGTGAGAAGTTGTATGAGCACCCTGTGGCAATTGCATTGGTGCAAAATGAATATTCCTAATCGGTTTTCAATTCAGAAAAGGAGAATATTGCTGATGAGAAGACTGAGATACAGGCTATTAGACGAGAAAGGATTGAGATTAATAAGGAGTAGGTGTTATCAGTTCTAGAATGTGTGAAAGTAAATAACTCCCGTCTGCCGGAGAGGATTTATCTGAGGGTTCTCTGGGAAGTGAGGGAGGAGGTGGTGGAGCCTTTGGCCTTGTTCTTTGAGTTGTTGTTGTCTGCAGGTTTTGTACCAGAGGACTGTAGGATTGCAAATGTTGTGTCCTCGTACAAGGAGGGAAGCAGAGATGACCCAGGTAATTACAGACCAGTGACCCTTACGTCTGTTGTAGGAAAAGTTTTGGAAAGGATTTATAATCATCTAACAAGCAACAATTTGATTGGAGATAGTCAACATGGTTGTGTCAAGTGCAGGTCATGTCTCATCAACCTCATTGAGTTTTTTGAGAAGGTGACCAAGCATGTGGATGAGGGTAGGGCAGTTGATGTGGTATACATGGACTTCAGTAGAGCCTTTGATAAGGTTCCACATGGTAGGCTATTGGACAAAATGCACAGACATGGGATTGAAGGTGATTTCGCAGTTTGGATTAGAAATTAGCTTGCTGTAAGAAGGCAACAAGTGGTGTTTGATGAAAAATATTCAGCCCTGGAGTCTGGTTACTCATAGTGTGCCACACGGATCTGTTTTGGGACCATTTCTGTTTGTCATTTTTATAGATGACTTGGAGGCAGACATAGGTGAATGGGTTAGTAAGTTTGCAGATGATGCTAAAGTCGGTGGAGTGGTGGGCAGTGTGGAAGAATGTTGCAGGTTGCAGGGGGACTTGGATAAACTGCTGAATTGGGCTGAGAGGTGGCAATGGAGTTCAATGCAGATAAATGTGAGGTGATGCACTTTGGGAGGAATAACTGGGTCAATGAAAAGATTCTTAGTAGTATGGATGTGCAGAAGGATCTTGGTGTCCATGTACATAGACCCCTGACAGTTGCTATTCAGGATGATAGTGCAGTTAAGAAGGCATACGGTGTGTTAGGTTTTATTGGTAGAGGGATTGAGTTCCGGAGCTGTGATGTCATGCTGCAACTGTACAAAACACTAGTGTGGCCACACTTGCAACATTGTGTAAAGTTCTGGTCACCATTACAGGAAGGATGTGGTAGCATTGGGAAAGATGCAGAAGAGATTTAACAAGATGTTGCCTGGTCTGAAGTGAAGGTCTTATGAGGAAAGGCTGAGGGACTTGAGTCTGTTTTCATTGGAGAGAAGAAGGCTAAGAGGGGATTTAATAGAGACATACAAGATGATCAGAGGATTAGATAGGGTGGACAATGAGAGTTATTTTCCTAGAATGTTGACATTGGCTTGGACGAGGGGGCATAGATGCAAAATGAGGGATGTCAAAGGCAGGTTCTTTTCTCAGAGAGAGGTAAGGGTGGGGAATGCCCTGCCTGCCAATGTGATTCCCTCAGCCACATTAGGGCATATAAACGGTCTTTGGCTAAGCACATGGATGATGATGGGATAGTGTAGGAGGATGGGATGAGATTAGGTCACATGTTGATGCAACATGGGGGACTGAAGGGCCTGTTCTATGCTATACTGTTCTATGTTCACAGAGACATTATACTGACTGGGAAGTGTGCAACTAAAACTAGGTTCACTGCTTTTTATTGACTGTTTACAGTGACATTATACTGACATGGAGGTGTTTGTCATTGAGGTAAGGCTCAGCGTGGGACTGTTTACAGTGACGTTATGCAGAATGGAAGGAGTGTTAATGAGACCAGGGTCAGTGTGAGACTGTTTACAGTGACATTTCTGACTTGGAGTTGTGTGAATGATGTCACACTCAGTTTGAGACTGGTTATGGTGACATTACACTGACTGGGAGGTGTATAAATGAGGCCAGACTCAGTGTGAGTCTGTTTATAGTGACAGTATACTGGCTGAGAGGTTTGAAGGAGTCCAGGATAAGTGTTGGACAGTTTACAATGATTTTATGCTGACAGGGAGTTGTGTAAATTAAACCACGCTCAGTGTGAGACTGTTTACAGTGAAATAATACTTAGCGGGAGGATTTTAAATGAGGGCAGGTGACTGGGTGACTGTTTACAGTGACATAATAATGACTGATTGGTGTGTAAATGAGGCCAGGCTCAGTGTGGGACTGTCTCCAGTGATGTTGTACTGACTGCGCAGTGTCTAATTGAGGCGAGACGTTCTGTGCAATTGTTTACAGTGACAGTGTACTGACTGGGAGGTGTGTGAAGTAAGCCATGCTCACTGTCAAAATGCTCACATTGACAGTATACTGACTGAGAGGTGTATAAATGAGACAACACTCAGTGTGAGCCCTTTTTCAGAGACATCGTACTGACTGGGTGTTGTGTATCTGAGCTGAAAATGTGTTGCTGGAAAAGCGCAGCAGGTCAGGCAGCATCCAGGGAACAGGAGAATCGACGTTTCGGGCATAAGCCCTTTTTCAGGAATGAGGAAGAAGTCCTCATTCCTGAAGAAGGGCTTATGCCCGAAACGTCGATTCTCCTGTTCCCTGGATGCTGCCTGACCTGCTGCGCTTTTCC
>NW_025212993.1:5847-21268 GCF_004010195.1 Chiloscyllium plagiosum
CCTGTGTATCTGACTGAGAACAGCAGTGTCATTTTATCAGAGAGAGAAGAGCAGTATCTTTGTATCTGAGAGAGAGAGACCAGCAGTGCCTGTGTATCTGAGGGAGAACAGGAGTTTCTTTGTATCTGAGAGAGAACTGCAGTGCCTGTGTATCTGAGAGAGAACAGGAGTGTCTTTGTATCTGAGAGAGAACAGGAGTGTCTTTGTATCTGAGAGAGAACAGCAGTGCCTGTGTATCTGAGAATGAACAGCAGTGTCATTGTATCTGAAAGAGAACAGCAGTGCCTCTGTAGCAGGGGGAGAATGACAGTGCCTCTGTATTAGGGATAGAACAGCGGTGCCTGTGTATCTGAGAGAGAGAACAGCAGTGCCTGAGCAGCGGAGGGAGTACAGCAGTATCTGAGAGGGCCTCTGTATCTGAGAGGAAACAGCAGTGTCTCAGTAGCAGTGAGAGAATAGCAGTGCCTGTGTATCTGAGAGAGAACAGCACTGCCTCTGTAGCAGGGAGAAGACAGCAGTGTCTGTGTATCTGAGAGAGAACAGCAGAGTCGTTTTATCTGAGAGAGAACAGCAGTGCCTGTGTATCTGACTAAGAACAGCAGTGCCTGTGTATCTGACTGAGAAAAGCAGTGCCTGTGTATCTGACTGACAACAGCAGTGCCTGTGTATCTGACTGAGAACAGCAGTGCCTGTGTATCTGAGGGAGTTCAGCAATGTCTTTGTATCTGAGAGAGAACAGCAGTGCCAGTGTATCTAAGAGAGAGTAGCAGGCCGTGTGTATCCGAGAGAGAACTGGAATGTCTTTGTTTCTGAGAGAGTTCAGCAGTTCCTCTGGATCTGAAGAAGTTCAACAGTTCCTGAGTGTATGAGAGAGTTCAGCAATGCCTGTGTATTTGAGAGAGACCAGCAGTGGCTGTTTATCTGAGACAGAGCAGCAGGCCCTGTGTATCTGAGAGAGAAGAGCAGCGTCTTTGTATCTGAGAGAGAGAACTGCAGTGCCAGAGCAACTGAGGAAGAACAGCAGTGCCTTTGTATCTTAGAAAGCACAACAGTGTCTCTCATGCAGGAAGAGAACAGCTGTGCCTGAGCAGCTCAGGGAGAACAACAGGCCCTGTGTATCTGAGAGAGAATAGCAGGTTCAAAGTTTGTGAGAAGAGTTGTAACTCGGGTGCTCGTTGTTGTGGTTGTGTTCGCCAAGCTGGGAATTTGTGTTGCAGATGTTTCGTCCCCTGTCTAGGTGACATCCTCAAGTGCTTGGGAGCCTCCTGTGAAGCGCTTCTGTGATCTTTTCTCCGGCCTTTATAGTGGTTTGAATCTGCCGCTTCCGGTTGTCAGTTCCAGCTGTCCGCTGCAGTGGCCGGTATATTGGGTCCAGGTCGATGTGCTTGTTGATTGAATCAGTGAGAGAATAGCAGGCTCTGTTCTTCTGAGAGAGAAGAGAAGTGTCTTTTTAGCTGAGAGAGAACAGCAGTGTCTTTGTATCTGAGATAGACCAGCAGTGTCTGTGTATGTGAGAGAGAGCAGCAGGGCCTGTGTATCTGTGAGAGAAGAGCAGTGTCTTTGTATCTGAAAGAGAACAGCAGGGCCTGTGTATCTCAGGGAGAACAGCAGTGCCAGAGCAGCTGAGGGAGAACAGCAATGCCTTTGTATCTGAGAGAGGACAGCAGTGTCTCTCCCGCAGAGAAAGAACAGCAGTTCCTGTATATCTGAGGGAGAACACCAGTGCCTGTGTATCGGAGATAGACCCAGCAGTGGACGTCTATCTAAGGAAGATCAGCAGTGCTTGTGTATCTGAGAGAGAACAGCAGGCCTCTGTAACCGAGAGAGAACAGCAGTGCCTGATTATCTGAGAGAGAACAGGAGTGTGTTTGTTTCTGAGGGAGTTCAACAGTTCCTCTGTATCTGAAGTTCTTGTGTGTCTGAGGGAGTTTTAGATTAGATTAGATTAGATTACTTTACAGTGTGGAAACAGGCCCTTCGGCCCAACAAGTCCACACCGACCCGCCGAAGCGTAACCCACCCATACCCCTACATTTACCCCTTACCTAACACTACGGGCAGTTTAGCATGGCCAATTCACCTGACCTGCACATCTTTGGACCGTGGGAGGAAACCGGAGCACCCGGAGGAAACCCACGCAGACACGGGGAGAACGTGCAAACTCCACACAGTCAGTCGCCTGAGGCGGGAATTGAATCCGGGTCTCTGGCGCTGCGAGGCAGCAGTGCTAACCACTGTGCCACCGTGCCGCCCACTGTGTATCTGAGAGAGAGAACAGCAGTGCCTGAGCAGCTGAGGGAGTATGGCAGTGCCTTAGTATCTGAGAGGGAATAGCAGTGTCTCAGTAGCAGTGAGAGAACAGCAGTGCCTGTGTATCTGAGAGAGAACAGCAGTACTTTTTTTATCTGAGAGAGAACAGCAGAGTCGTTTGATCTGAGAGAGAACAGCAGTGCCTGTGTATCTGACTGAGAACAGCAGTGTCTGTGTATCTGAGAGAGAACAGCAGTGTCTGTGTATCTGACTGAGAACAGCAGTGCTTTTAGATTAGATTGCCTACAGTGTGGAAACAGGCCCTTCGGCCCAACATGTCCACACTGACCCGCTGAAGCGCAACCCACCCAGACCCCTACATTTACCCCTTCACCTAACACTACGGGCAATTTAGCATGGCCAATTCATCTGACCTGCACATCTTTGTGACTGTGGGAGGAAACTGGAGCACCCGGAGGAAACCCACGCAGACACGGCGAGTCGCCTGAGGCGGGAATTGAACCCGGATCTCTGGCGCTGTGAGGCAGCAGTGCTAACTGCTGTGCCACTGTGCCACACCATATCTGAAAGTGTGCTGCAGTGCGTGTGTATCTGAGGGAGTTCAGCAGTGTCTTAGTATCTGAAGAGAACTATAGAGTCTGTGTATCTGAGAGAGAACAGCAGTATCTTTTTATCTCACTGAGAAAAGCAGTGCTTTTGTATCTGAAAAGGAACAGCAGTGCCTGTGTATCTGAGGGAGTTCAGCAGTGTCTTTGTATCTGAGAGAGAACAGCAGTGCCTGTGTATCTGAGAGAGAACAGCAGTGCCTGTGTATCTGAGAATGAACAGCAATATCATGTTATCTGAGATAGAGCACCAGTGCACGTGCATCTGAGAGAAAACAGCAGTGCCTGTGTATCTGAGAGAGAACAGCAGTGCCTGTGTATCGTAGAGAGAAGAGCATTGGCTGTGTATCTGAGAGAGAGCAGTAGGCTCTGTGTATCCGAGAGAGAAGAGCAGTGTCATTGTATCTAAAAGAGAACAGCAGTGCCTCTGTAGCAGGGAGAGAACGACAGTGCCTCTGTATCTGAGAGTGAACAGCGGTGCCTGTGTATCTGAGGGAGAACAGCAGTGCCTTTGTATCTGAGGGAGAACAGCAGTTCCTTTGTATCTGAGAGAGAACAGCAGTGCCTGTGTATCTGAGAGAGAGAACAGCAGTGCCTCAGCAGCTGAGGGAGTACAGCAGTGCCTGTGTATCTGAAGTGTCTTTTTATCTGAGAGAGAACAGCAGTGCCTTTGTATCTGAGATAGACCAGCAGCGCACAGAGATAGACCAGAGAGATCATCAGGGCCTGTGTATCTGACTGAGAACAGCAGTGCCTCTGTAGCAGGGAGAGGACAGCAGGGCCTGTGTATCAGAGGAAACAGCAGTGCCTCAGGAGCAGTGAGAGAACAGCAGTGCCTGTGTATCTCAGAGAGATCAGCAGGGCCTGTGTATCTGAGAGAGAACAGCAGGGCCTGTGTATCTGAGGGAGAACAGCAGTGCCTCTGTAGCAGGGAGAGGACAGCAGTGTCTGTGTATCTGAGAGAGAAAAGCAGAGTCATTTTATCTGAGAGAGAACAGCAGTACCTGTGCATCTGACTGAGAACAGCAGTGTCTTTGTATCTGAGAGAGACCAGCAGTGGCTGTGTATCTGAGAGAGAGTAGCAGGGCCTGTGTATCTGAGAGAGAACAGCAGGCCCTGTGTATCCGAGAGAGAACCGGAATGTCTTTGTTTCTGAGAGAGTTCAGCAGTTCCTCTGGATCTGAGGGTGTTCAGCAGTTCCTGAGTCTATGAGAGAGTTCAGCAATGCCTGTGTATTTGAGAGAGACCAGCAGTGGCTGTGTATCTGAGACAGAGCAGCTGTGGCTCTGTATCTGAGAGAGAAGAGCAGCATCTTTGTATCTGAGAGAGAACAGCAGTGCCTTTGTATTTGAGCGAGAACAGCAGTACCTGTGCACCTGAGAGAGAGAACAGCCGTGCCTGAGAGCTGAGGGAGTACAGCAGTGCCTTTGTATCTGAGAGGAAACAGCAGTGCCTCAGTAGCAGTGAGAGAACAGCAGTGCCTGTGTACCTGAGAGGGAACAGCAGTGCCTCAGTAGCAGTGAGAGAACAGCAGTGCCTGTGTACCTGAGAGAGAACAGCAGTGTCTCTGTAGCAGGGAGAAGACAGCAGTGTCTGCGTATCTGACGGAGAACAGCAGTGCCTTTGTATCTGAAAGGGAACAGCAGTGTCTGTGTATCTGAGATAGAGCAGCAGTGCACGTGCATCAGAGAGAGACCAGCAGTGCATATTTATCTGAGAGAGAACAGCAGTGCCTGGGTATCGGAGAGAGAGGAGCATTGGCTGTGTATCTGAGGGAGAGCAATAGGCCCTGTGAATCTGAGAGAGAAGAGCAGTGTCATTGTATCTGAAAGAGAACAGCAGTGCCTCTGTTTCTGAGAGAGAACAGCAGTATCTTTGTATCTGAGAGAGAACAGCAGGGCCTGTGTATCTCAGGGAGAGAACAGCAGTTCCTGAGCAGCTTAGGGGGCACAGCAGGCCCTGTGTATCTGAGAGAGAACAGCACGCCCTGTGCATCTGAGAGAGAACAGCAGCGCCTGTGTATCTGAGAGAGAGAACAGCAGCGCCTGTGTATCTGAGAGAGAGAACAGCAGAGCCTGTGTATCTGAGAGAGAACAGCACGCCCTGTGTATCTGAGAGAGAGAACAGCAGAGCCTGTGTATCTGAGAGAGAAGTATCTTCTTCTCTGAGCGAGAACAGCAGCACCTGAGTGTCTGAAATAGACCAGCAGTGCCTGTCTGTCTGAGAGAAAACAGCAGTGCCTGTGTATCTGACTGAGAACAGCAGTGCCTGTGTATCTGAGAGAGAAAACAGCAGTGCCTGAGCAGCTGCAGGAGTACAGCAGTACCTCAGAAGCAGTGAGAGAACAGCAGTGCCTGTGTATCTGAGAGAGAAGAGCAGTGTCTTTTTATCTGAGAGAGAACAGTAGTGCCTGTGTATCTGACTGAGAACAGCAGTGTCTTTTTTATCTGAGAAACCCTTGTATCTGAAAGGGAACAGCAGTGTCTGTGTATCTGAAAGAGACCAGCAGTGCCTCTGTAGCAGGGAGAGAACAGCAGTGCCTGTGTTTCTGAATGAGAATGGCCGTGCCTGTTTATCTGAGAGAGTACAGCAGTGTCGTACCTGAAAGAGAATAGCAATGCCTGTTTATCTGAGAGCGAACAGCAATGCCTGTGTATCAGAACAGGAACAGCAGTGCCTGCGTAGCTGAGGGACTTCAGCAGTTCCAGTGTATCTGAGGGAGAACAGCAGTGGAATTGTATCTGAGAGAGAATAGCAGTGCCTGTGTATCTGAGAGAGAACAGCAGTGCCTGTGTATCTGAGAGAGAACAGCAGTGTCATTGTATCAGAAAAAGAACAGCAGTGCCTGTGTATCTGACTTAGAACAGCAGTGCCTGTGTATCTGACTTAGAACAGCAGTGCCTGTGTATCTGAAAGGGAATAGCAGTGCCTGTGTATCTGACTTAGAACAGCAGTGCCTGTGTATCTGAAAGGGAATAGCAGTGCCTGTGTATCTGACTTAGAACAGCAGTGCCTGTGTATCTGAAAGGGAATAGCAGTGCCTGTGTATCTGACTTAGAACAGCAGTGCCTGTGTATCTGAAAGGGAATAGCAGTGCCTGTGTATCTGACTTAGAACAGCAGTGCCTGTGTATCTGAAAGGGAATAGCAGTGCCTGTGTATCTGACTTAGAACAGCAGTGCCTGTGTATCTGAAAGGGAATAGCAGTGCCTGTGTATCTGACTTAGAACAGCAGTGCCTGTGTTTCTGACTAAGAACAGCAGTGCCTGTGTATCTGAAAGGGAATAGCAGTGCCTGTGTATCTGAGGGAGTTCAGCAGAGTCATTGTATCTGAGAGAGAGCAGCAGAGCCTGTGTATCTGAGAGAGAACAGCAGTGTCATTGTATCAGAAAAAGAACAGCAGTGCCTGTGTATCTGAGAGAGAACAGCAGTGTCATTGTATCAGAAAAAGAACAGCAGTGCCTGTGTATCTGAGAGAGAACAGCAGTGTCATTGTATCAGAAAAAGAACAGCAGTGCCTGTGTATCTGACTTAGAACAGCAGTGCCTGTGTATCTGACTTAGAACAGCAGTGCCTGTGTTTCTGACTAAGAACAGCAGTGCCTTTGTATCTGAAAGGGAATAGCAGTGCCTGTGTATCTGAGGGAGTTCAGCAGAGTCATTGTATCTGAGAGAGAACAGCAGTGCCAGTGTATCTAAGGGAGTTCAGCAGAGTCATTGTATCTGAGAGAGAACAGCAGAGCCTGTGTATCTGAGAGAGAACAACAGTGTTTTTTTTATCTGAGAGAGAACAGCAGTGCCTGTGTATCTGAGAGAGAACAGCAGTGCCTGTGTATCTGAGAGAGAACAGCAGTGCCTGAGCAGCTGTGGGAGTACAGCAGAGCCTTTGTATCTGAGAGGAAACAGCATTGCCTCTGTAGCAGTGAAAGAACAGCAGGGCCTGTGTATCTGAGAGAGCCCAGCAGTGACTCTATAGCAGAGAGAGAACAGTAGTGCCTGTATATCTGAGAGAGAACAGCAGTGTCATTGTATCTAAGACAGACCAGCAGTGCACATGTGTCTGAGGAGGATCAGCAGTGCTTGTATATCTGAGAGAGAACAAGGCGGTCAAGACAAGCCAGGGAACTATAGACCGGTGAGCCTGACCTCAGTGGTGGGAAAGTTATTGGAGGGAATCCTGAGGAATCCTCAGTATGTAACTGAAAGAGAACAGTAAGGCCTATGCAACCGAGAGAGAACAGCAGTGCCTGATTATTTGAGAGAGAACAGCAGTGTCTTTGTATCTGAGAGAGAATAGCAGGGCCTGTGTATCTGAGAGTGAACAGGAGTGTGTTCGTTTCTGAGGGAGTTCAGCTGCCCTGTGGATGAAGACATCTCCATACATCTACGAATCCTAATTCTTTGTTCAGATCCATCAATTGTCTAGATCTGGGAGATACTCCTGCAGTACTCTTGGGAATCCTGTCTATTTCCGGATCCATAATACAATTAAAGTCTCCCCCTATAATTATATGACGGGCATCAAAAGCCATCAATTTTGAAAAGCCTTCCGTTATAAATTTAAAGGGGTGTGCCGAGGGGCAGTACAAATTTAAAATCCCATATTCCTCTCCATTTATGAGAGCTTTAATCAAGATATATCGTCCAGATTCGTCTTTTATCTGCTTTAGGATTTTGAAAGGGAAATTCTTCCGAACAAAAATAACAACTCCCCTGCTTTTTGAGCTAAAAGAAGAAAAAAGGCCTGATCAAATCCGCCCTGTCGTAATTTCAAGTGTTCTTTATCTGACAGATGCGTCTCCTGTAGGAGAGCTATATCAACTCTTTCCTTCTTAAGATTTGATAATATTTTCTTCCTTTTAAGTGGCAAATTACTCCCCTTGACATACCAGGTGCACCACTTAACCGACTGACCAACCATAATCCTCTGGGCCAATCCGAGACCCCTCGGGAGGGGGAACCCTATCCAGAACAACCCGGGCATGGAACATGTAAAATTTACAAAAATAAACCATCTTTAATACACCCACAACAATACAGTAAAAAACTATTTCTAAATAAAAAAAAAATAAAACGTATCTAAGTGGAGACTTTCCCCCTTGTTCCCAGGGGGCATCACTTCCTCTCCAAAAATCCCTCATATCCTCTCCCAACCAATGCACCACCCTTGACCCAGGCACTCCTCAATAAAATGAGGAAAATTCAAATATAATACAAAGCTAGAGTTAACAGTGAGCACCCCACCCCCACCCATACCAACACCTGGGTATATTTGGTAATGCTAATACCATATATAAACATATATGACTATAACATTACAGTCTCAGCAAATAATAATTAAATATATTAATACAAAATAACAGGGGAAAAACAACCCTGCTCCCAAGGACAAAGATAAAATAAGATAAGGTAGCCACCTTCCCCCCATCTACATCAACTAGATCCCCTGGCCTATATATATATAAAACAAAATGGGGGGGGGAAAGGAAATCGCTAAGTAAAAGATGAATAAATAAACCCTTCTTCCCACTCCCTGGAGATAATATTAAACAGTAAGATCAGTATTTACTGTGAAAAAGGATATGAAAGATATAGACTGTAGGGAAATAGATGGTGACATCTTGCAAAATATCCAGATTACAGAGGAGGAAGTGCTGGATGTCTTGAAACGCCGAGATTTCTAGAGGCTTCTAGGAGTATCTGCCTCTCCCTATAGCTCTGCAGCCGGAACAGGACCGTGCGTGGGCGCTGGTTCGAGCCGGGCCCGCGTATTGCGACCCGGTAGGCCTATTCTACCCTTACCTGGCCTGATCCAGCTTCCAGATTTAAAAGCTGTGGCAGCCGCTGCTCGAGAAATGCTGTAAGCTGGCCTTCGAGGTCGTCAATGTGATTCTCTAAGGTCTGGACTCGCTGTTTGAGAGTCCGGACCTGATCCACAGCCGATTGCGCTGTAGTTTCGGAGGTTGTGGCCTTTAGCTCCGCCCCTCCGACTCGGCGCTCAATTTCTTGGATGTCTCAGTCGTGCTTCTGCAGAGCAGCCGAGAGTGAGTCCCATCGATTTCGGGACTCCTCGATGAAAGCGTGGATCTTCGCGTCCAGCTTGGAGATCATCTCCACAAGGCTTGTTACTGTAGGTAAGTCTCTATAATATAGAGAACATCAGTCTCTGTGCCTCATATCGGGAACAGCTGTCCCTTGGTCTAATATAGAGACAGCAGCCCCTGTGTATAATATAGAGAATAGCTGGATCTGTGTATTATATACAGAATAGCTGTACCTGTGTATACTATAGACACAGCAGTCCCTGTGTCTAATATAAAGAGCATAACTCCCTGTGTTGAATGAAGAGAACAGCCGCCCCTCTGCATAAGATAGAGAACACCAGTGACTGTGTATAACATAGAGAATATGACACACTTTGTATAATATAGAGAACACCTATCCCTGTGTGTAATATAGAGAACAGCAGTGCCTGTGCACAAGAGACAGAACATGACTCCCTGTGTTTAATGAAGAGAACAGCAGTCCCTGTGTACAATACAGCAGTTGCTCTGTATAATACAGAGAACAGTGGTCCCTGTGTATTACATTCCCAATGTCTTATACAGAGAACAGCAGTCCATATGTATAACATAGGGAACAGCAGACCCTGTGTATAATATGGAGACAAGCATTCTCTGTGTACAATGTTGAAAACAGCAGTCCCTTTGTATAATATAGAGAACAGCAGATGCCATGTATAATACAAAGAACAAGAATCCCTGTGTTTAATAAAGAGAACAGCCGTCTCTGTGTATAATATAGAGAACACCAGTGTCTGTGTATCATGTAGTGAACAGCAGTCCCTGTGTACAAAATAGAGAATATGACACACTTTGTATAATATAGAGAACACCTATCCCTGTGTGTAATATAGAGAGCAGCTGTCCCTGTGTCTATCTTCGAGAACAGCAGGCCCTCTGTCTATTTTAGAGAACATCAGTGCTTGTGCATTATATAAAGAACAGCCCTCCCTGTGTGCAATATGGACATCAGCAGTCGCTGTGTATAATATAGAGAGCAGCAATCCCTGTGTACACTATAGAGAATATGTGTCACTGTGTATAATATAGAGAACAGCTATCCTTGTATGTAATATTGAGTGCACTGTCCCTGTGTACAATATGGAAAACACCAGTCCCTGTGTATAATATAGAGAACACCAGTGTCAGTGTATAATATACAGGAACTGCAGTGCCTGTGCATAATATAGAGAGCAGCAGTCCCTGCGTATAATATAGAGGACAGCAGTCCCTGTGTTTAATATAGAGAACTGCAGTGCCTGTGCATAATATAAAGAACAGCGGTCCCCAGTACAATATGGAGAACAGCAGTCCCTGTGTATAATATAGAGAACAGAAAATGCTGTGTCTCATATAAAGAACAACAATCAATGTGTTAAATGAAGAGAACAGCTGACCCTGTGCATAATATAGAGAACACGAGTGTCTGTGCATAATATAGAGAACAGCTTTCCCTGTGTACAATATAGAGAATATGCATCACTGTGTATAATATAGAGAATAGCTATCCCTGTGTATAAGGTTGAGAACAGCTTCCCTGTGTCACTTTCAGAGAACAGCAGTGCCTGTGCGTAATATAAAGAACAGCAGTCCCTGTGTACAATATGGAGAACAGAACTCCCTGTGTACAATATGGAGAACAGCAGTCCCTGTGTATAATATAGAGAACACCAGTGTCTAAGTATAATGTAGAGAACAGCAGATGTCGTTTCGAATATAACGAACATGAATCCCTGTGTTTAAAAAAGAGAACACCAGTCCCTTTGTACAATATAGAGAATATGAGTCAGTGTGTATAATATAGAGAACAGCTATCCATGTGTATAATATAGAGAACAGCAGTCCCTGTGTCTATTTCAGAGAACCACAGTGCCTCTGCACAATAAATGACCAGCAGTCCCTGTGTAAAATATAGAAAACAGCAGTCCATATGTATCAACTAGAGAACAGCAGTAACTGTGTATATGAAAGGTAAAAGCAATCTCTGTGTACAATGTCAAGAACAGCAGTCCCTGTGTACAATATAGAGAACATGAGTCACTGTGTATAATATAGAGAACAGCTATCCCTGCGTCAATTTCAGAGAACAGCAGTGCCTGTACGTAATATAAAGAACAGCAGTCCCCGTGTACAATATGGAGAACAGAACTCCCTGTGTACAATATGGAGAACAGCAGTCCCTGTGTATAAATTCTCCTGCTCCTCGGATGCTGCCTGGCCTGCTGTGTTTTTCCAGCACGACATTTTTCAACTCAGCTATCCCTTGTGTCATATAGAGAGCAGCAGTCCCTGTGTATAATATAGAGAACAGAAATCCCTGTGTCTATCTTAGAGAACAGCAGGCCCTATGCACAATATAGAGAACATGAGTCATTGTGCATAATATAGAGAACAGATAACCTGCTATAGAGAGCAGCAGTCCCTGTGTATAATATAGAGAATAGCCCCTGTGTCTATCTTAGAGAACAGCAGGCCCTGTGTACAATTTCGAGAACTGCAGCCCCTCTGTCTATTTTAGAGAACAGCAGTACCTCTGTATAATACAGAAAACAGCAGTCCCTGTGCATAATATAGACAACAGCAATCCCTCTGTATAATGAAGAGGACAGCAGCCCGTGTGTATAATATAGTGAAACACAGTCTCTGTACAATGTCGACAACAGCGGTCACTGTGTATATTATAGTGAAAAGCAATCTCTGTGTACAATGTTGAGAACAGCAGTCCCTGTGTATAATATAGAGAAATGTAGTCTCTGTGTACAATATAGAGAACAGCAGTCCCTGTATTTAATCATGAGATCAGCAGTCTCTATGTATAATATAGAGAACAGCAGTCCCTGTGTCAATTTCAGAGAACAGAATTGCCTGTCCGTCATATAAAGAACAACAGTCCCTGTGTACAATATGGAGAACAGCAGTCCCTGTGTATAATATAGCAAACAGAAGATGCTGTGTCCAACATAAATAACATGAAGCCCTGTGTTTAATAAAGAGAACAGCCGTCCCTGTGCATAATATAGAGAACACCAGTGTCTGTGTATAATATAGAGAACAGCAGATGCTGTGTCAAATATAAAGAACATGAATCCTTGTATTTAATAAAGCGAACAGCTGTCCCTGTGGCACAATATAATTCTCTATATTATACACAGGGACTGTTGTTCCCTATGTTTCACACCAGGACTGTATTGTACAGAGGGATGGCTATTTTGTGGAATAGACACAGATACAGCTGTTGTCTATTTTGCACAGGGATTGCTGTTCTCCATTTTACACACAAGGACTGCTGTTCTCTTTAGTGTACAGAGAGATTGCTGTTCTCTACATTATATACAGGGACTGCTGATATCTAATATGTACAAAGGCTCTGCTGTTCTAGACATTATATACAGGGACTGCATTTCTCTACACTGTACACAGGTCCTGCTGTTCTCCAGTGTATGCTGGACTGCTGTTCTCTATATTGTGCACAGGGACTGCTATTCCCTCTATTAGACACAGGAACTGCATGGAACACAGGGATTGCTGTTCTCCGTATGATACACTGGGAGTGCTGTTCACTTTTTTATACACACAGACTGCTGTTCTCTGTATTGTACATGGGGGCTGCTGTTCTCACTGATACATGGGCACTGTTCTGCATAATTGACAAAAGGACTGCTGTACTCCATATTATATATAGGTAAGGCTGTTCTCTATATTACACAGAGGGACACATGCTCTCTATAATATACACTGGGACACATGTTCTCTATATTATACACAGCGACTACTGTTCTCTATATTAATCACAGGGATTGCTGTTCTCTACATTATAACATGGTTTGCTGTTCTTCTTACTAAATACAGGGACAGCTGTTCTCTATATTATATGAAGGGACTGCTGTTCTCTATATTACATGAAGGGACTGCTGTTCTCTTCACTGTACACAGGGACTGCTCTTCCCTACAATATACGTAGGACTGCTGTTCTCTGCATTTTACACAGGGAGTACTGTTCTCTACATACACTCAGTGACAGCTGTTCTCTAAATTATATGCAGCGACTGCTGTTCTCTACATGAGACACAGGATCTGCTGTTCTCCAAAATATACACAGAGACTATGTTCTCCACATTATAAACAGGGACAGCTGTTTTCTACATTATTCACAGGGTTTACTGTTCTCTATACAATGCACTGGGACTGCTGTTCTATATATTATGCACAGTGACTGCTATTCTCTATATTAGACTCAGAGACTGTTGTTCTCTAAATGAGACACAGGGATTGCTATACTCTATATTAAACACAGGGACTGCTGCTCTCTTTATTGAACACACGGACTGCTGTTCTATATATTATGCTCAGTGACTGCTGTTTTCTATATTAGACACAGGGACTGCTTTTCTCTATGTTATACAAAGGGTCTGCTGTTCTCTATATTATGCACAGGGCTGCTGATCTCCATATTGTACACAGGGACTGTTTTTTTCTCTTATACACGGGCACTGTTGTGCTCTATTATAGACACAAAGAGTGCTGTTCTCCATATTATACCCAGGTAAGGCTGTTCTCTATATTACACACAGGGACTCCTGCTCTCTATAATATACTCAGGGACACATTCTCTATATTATACATAGTGACTGCTGTTCTCTATATTATATGCAGGGACTGTAATCTCTTTCTGAAATACAGGGATTGCTGTTCTCTATATTAGACACAGGGATTGCTGTTCTCTTTATTAAACACAGGGACTGCTGTTCTCTGTATTACATGTTGGGACTGCTGTTCTCTACATTCTAACCTCCAGTTTATTAAACCCAGGGGCTGCTGTTCTCTATATTATATGGAGAGACTGCTGTTCCCTACAATGTACCAGGACTGCTGTTCTCTACATTCTAACCTCCAGTTTATTAAACACAGGGACTGCTGTTCTCTATACTATATGGGAACTGCTGGTCTCTACATTTTACACAGGGACTACTGTTCTCTACCTGACATTCAAGGACAGCTATTCTCTATATTCTACACTGGGACTGCTATTCTCCATATTATATGCAGCGACTGCTGTTCTCTCTATTATACACACCAACTGCTGTTCTCCATATTATACACAGCGACTGCTGTTCCCTATATTATACACAGGGACTGTTGTACACTATGTTGTATGCAGGCACTGTTGTTCACTACATTGCACATAGGGACTGCTGTCATCTACATTGTACACAGTTGCTGCTGTTTTCTACATTATACACAGGGACTTTTGTCCTGTATAACAGACACAGAGGCTGCTGTTCTCCACATTATACATAGGGACCGCTATTCTCGATGTTGCACCTGTTCCTTATATTATACACAGGGACTCATGTTCTCTATTTTATACAAATGGACTGCTGTTCTCTACAATCTCCACAGGCACTGCTGTCCACAATATTGCACATGTGGGCTGCTATTCTCTACAGTGTATGAAGTGACTGCTGTTCTCTCCTGTGAATGTAGGGTCTGCTGTTCTCTATGTTATACACAGGGGCAGTTATTCTCTACATTATACACAGGGACTGCTGTTCTCCACATGACACACAGGATCTGCCTGTTCGCGACAATATACACAGGGACAGCTGTTCTCCACATTTCACACAGGGACTGCAGTTCTCAACCATACCTCAGGGACTGCTGTTCTCTACATAAGATATAGGGACTGCTGTTCTCTACAATATAGACAGGGACAACTGTTCTACAGATTGTACATGTGGACTGCTGTTTTCTACATTATACACTGGGATCGCTATTCTCTATATTATGTACAGGGACAGCTGTTCTCGATATTATACGCAGGTACTGCTGTTCCCTACAATAAACACAGGGGTTGCTATTCCCTCTATTCAACACAGGGACTGCTGTTTTCCATATGATACAGACTGGTGAGCAAGGTTAGATGTCATGGAATTCAGGGAGAACTTGCTATTTGGATACAGAACTGGCTCAAATGCAGAAGACCGAGGGTGGTGGTGGAGGGTTGTTTTTCACACCCGAGACCTGTGACCAGCACAAGGATCGGTGCTGTGTCCACTATTTTTCATCATTTATAGAAATGATTTGGATGTGAGCATAAGCGGTATAGATAGTAAGTTTGCAGATGACACCAAAATTGGAGGGGTAGTGAACAGCGAAGGCGGTTACCTCAGATTACAACGGGATGTTGATCAGATAGGCCAATGGACTGAGAAGTGGCAGATGGAGTTTAATTTAGATAAATGTGAGGTGCTGCATTTTGGAAAGCAAATCTTAGCAAGATTTATACAAAAATGTAAAATCCTAGGGAGTGTTGCTTAACAAAGAGACCTTGGAGTGCAGGTTCATAGCTCCTTGAAAGTGGAGATGCAAGTAGATAGGCTGGTGAAGAAGGCGTTCGGTATGCTTTCCTTTATTGGTCAAAGTATTGAGTCCAGGAGTTGGGAGGTCATGTTGCGGCTGTACAGGACATTGGTTAGGCCACTGTT
>NW_025212993.1:21863-24221 GCF_004010195.1 Chiloscyllium plagiosum
CCCATCTTTTTGTTACTCTTACTAAAGTGAATCACCTCACACTTAGCTACATTGAACTCCATTTGCCACCTTTCTGCTCAGTTCTGCAGCTTATCTACATCCCGCTGTAACCTGCCACATCCTTCCTCACTGTCTACAACTCCTCCGACTTTCATATCATCCGCAAACTTACTCACCCAACCTTCTAACCCCTCCTCCAGGTCATTTATAATTTTTTTTTGTGCAGCAGACTACATGCTATGTATGAAGAGGAGCGCACTCATCTCCAGACTATTGAATCAACCTTGAGCAATGTTGAGTACTCAGTTAGTGTGCTGGCCTAAGTTATAAATGGAGCCATTACCAGTTAAGAAGGAAACACCTACATTGTCTACATTGCACACAGGGACTGCTGTTCTTTATATAATGCACAGGCACTGCTGTTCACTAAAATAGACAGAGGGACTGCTGTTCTCTATATTGTACACAGACACTGGTGTTCTCTGTATTATACACAGGGATGGCTGTTCTCTTTATTAAACACAGGGATTCACGTTCTTTATAATAGAGAGAACAACAGATGCTGTGTCTAATATAAAAAGGGACTGCTGTTTTCTACAGTATTCACAGAGTTTGCTGTTCTCTATATTATACAAAGGGACTGCTGTTCCCTATATGAGACACAGGGACTGCTGTTCTCCATATTGTACACAGGGACTGCTGTTCTCATTATTAAACACAGGGAATGCTGTTCTTGACATTGTACACAGAGATTGCTTTTCTCCATATTATACACAGGGACTGCTGTTCTCTGTATTATACACAGGGACTGCTGTTCTCTGTATTATACAGAGGGACTGCTGTTCTCTGTATTGTACAGAGTGACTGCTGTTCTTTATATTATGTGCAGGCAATGCTGTCCTCTGAAATTGACACAGGGACTGCTGTTCTCATGATTAAATACAGGGAACTGCTGTTCTCAACATTGTACATGGAGATTGCTTTTCTCTATATCATACTGGTGTTTTCTGTATTATACAGAGGGACTGCTGTTCTCCATATTACACACAGGGATAGCAGTTCCCTATGTTACACACAGTGACTCATGTTCTCTATATTGCATGCAGACACTGGTGTTCTCTATATTATACACAGGGATGGCTGTTCTCTTTATATTAGACACAGCATCTGCTGTTCTCAATATTATACACATGGACTGCTGTTTTTTTTTAGATTTCTTAATGTGTGGAAACAGGCCCTTCGGCCCAACAATTCCACACCGACCCTCTGAAGAGCAACCCACCCATACCCAGTCCCCTACATTTACCCCTTCACCTAACACTATGGGCAATTCCGCATGGCCAGTTTTTTTCGGCTGTGGGAGGAAACTGGAGCACCCGCAGGAAACCCACGCAGATACGGGAAGAATGTGCAAACTCTACACAGACAGTTGCCTGAGGCGGGAATTGAACCTGGGTCTCTGGCACTGTGAGGCAGCGGAGCTAACCACTGTGCCACCATGCTGCCTACAAATGTTCACAACATTGTACACAGAGAGTGCTTTTCTCTATATTATACACAGTTACTGCTGTTCTCTAGATGATACATATGGACTGCTGTTCTCTATATAAGACACGGCGACTACTGTTCTTTTGTATTGTGCTCAGGCACTGCTGTTCTCTAAAATGGACACAGGGACTGCTATCCACTATATTATACACAGGGACCGCTGCTCTTTATATTGTGCACAGGGATAGCTGTTATCTATATGATACACAATGACTATATTCTCTATATTGTACAAGGGACTCATGTTCTCTATGCTCATGAAACACAGGGTTCCGTGTTCTTTATTTTATACACAGCATCTTCTATTCTCTATATTATAAACAGGGACTGCTGTTCCCTGTACTGTACACAAGTACTGCTGTTCTTTATATTATGCACAGGCACTGCAGTTCTCTGAAATAAACATAGAGACTGTTGATCTCATCATTAAATATAGCGATGGCTGTCATCGACATTGTACACAGAGACTGCTTTTCTCTACATACGCAGGGACAGTTGTTTTCTGTATTATACAGAGGGACTGCTGTTCTCTATACTATCCACAGTGACTCATGTTCTCTATATTGTACACAGGGACTGCTGTTATGTGTATTATACAGAGACACTGGTGTTCTCTATATTATAGGAGAAAGTGAGATCTGCAGATGCTGGAGATCAGAGCTGAAAATGTGTTGCTGGAAAAGCGCAGCAGGTCAGGCAGCATCCAGGGAACAGGAGAATCGACGTTTCGGGCATACGCCCTTCTTCAGGAATGAGGAAAGTTTGTCCAGCAGGCTAAGATAAAAGGTAGGGAGGAGGGACTTGGGGGAG
>NW_025212993.1:25236-29969 GCF_004010195.1 Chiloscyllium plagiosum
CGACTCCCCTCCCCCAAGTCCCTCCTCCCTACCTTTTATCTTAGCCTGCTGGACAAACTTTCCTCATTCCTGAAGAAGGGCTTATGCCCGAAACGTCGATTCTCCTGTTCCCTGGATGCTGCCTGACCTGCTGCGCTTTTCCAGCAACACATTTTCTTCTCTATATTATACACAGGGACGGCTGTTTTCTTCATTAAACACAGGAAGTTGCGTTCTTTATATTAGGCACAGAGTCTACTGCTTTCTATATTATACACAGGGTCTGCTGTTTTTGACATTGTACACAGAGAGTGCTTTTCTCTAGATTACACATATGGACTGCTGTCCTCTATATTAGACACAGGGACTGCTGTTCTCTACATTATACACAGGCAGTGCTGTTCTCGAAAATAATCATAGAAACTGCTGTTCTCCATATTATACACAGGACCGCCGTTCTCTTTATTAAACACAGGGACTGCTGTTCTTGACATTGCACACAGAGACTGTTTTTCTCCATATTATAATTAGGGACTGCTGTTCTCTATATTATACACATGAACTGCTGTTGCCCATATTGCACACAGGGAGGGCTGTTCTCTTTATTAAACAAAGGGAGGGCTGTTCTCTTTATTAAACACAGCGTCTGGTATTCTCTATATTTTACATAGGGACTGCTTTCCTCTAAATAAGACACAGGGAATGTTCTTCTCTTTCTTATACATTTGAACTGCTGTTCTCTATATTTTACACTGCTGTTCTTTATATTGTGCACAGACACTGCTGTTCTCTAAAATAGACACAGGGACTCCTGTCCACTATATTATACACAAGCACTGCTGCTCTCTATATTACGCACAGGGATAGCTGTTCTCTATATGCTACAGAGTGACTCATGTTCTCTATGTTGTACACAGGGACTGCTGTTCTCTTTATAAATCACTGGGATTCATGTCCTTTATATTAGACAAAGCATCTTCTGTTTGCTATATTACACACAGGAACTGCTGTTCTCCATATTGTACACAGGGACTGTCGTTCTTTATATTATGGACAGGCACTGCTGTTCTCTGAAATTGACACAGGGACAGCTGTTCTCTATATTATACATCGAGACTGCTGATTTAATGATTGAATACCTGGACAGGTGTTCTCGACATTGTACACAGAGATTGTGTTTCTCTATATTGTCTTCTGTCCTCTGTATTGTACAGAGGGACTGCTAATCTTTATATGATACATATGAACTGCTGTTGTCTGTATTGCACATAGGATCCGCTGTTTGTTATATAATGCACAGACACTGGTGTTCTCTATATTATACACACGGATGGCTGTTATCTTTGTTAAACACAGGGATTCATGTTCTTTATATTAGACACAGCATCTGCTGTTCTTTATATTATGCACAGGGACTGCTGTTCTCGACATTGTACACAGAGAGTGCTTTTCTCTATAATATACACAATGACCGCTGTTCTCTGGATGATACATATGGACTGCTGTTCTCTATGTTTTATATAGAGACTGCTGGTCTTTTATTGTGAACAGGCACTGCTGTTCTCTGAAATAGACACAGGGACTGCTGTTCTCTATATTATACACAGGGACTGCTCTCTATATTACGCATAGGGATAGCTGTTCTCTAAATTATGCGCAGTGACTCATATTGTCTATATTGTACACAGGGACTCCTGTTCTCTATATATTACATATGAACTACTGTTCTCTATAGTTTACACAGGGACTCCTGTTCTTTATATTGAGCACAGGCACTGCTGTTCTCAAAAATAGACACAGGGACTGCTGCTCTCTATATTATACACAGTGACTCATTCTCTATATTGAAAACATGGACTGCTGTTTTCTATATTATACAGACACTGGTGTTAACGATATTGTACACAGGGACAGCTGTTCTCTTCATTAAACACAGGGACTCATGTTCTTTTTATTAGACACAGTGTCTGCTATTCTCAATATTATACACAGTGTCTGCTGTTCTCAATGTAATGCACAGATACTGCTATTCTCTGAAATAGACACAGGGATTGCTCTTTTCTATGTTATACACACAGACTGCTGTTCTCATTGTTAAACACAGGGACTGCTGTTCTCTGTAATATACAGAGGAACTACTGTTCTCCAGATTATGCACAGGGACTGCTGTTTTCTGTATTAGATAGAGGGACTGCTGTTCTCTATATTATACACATGAACTGCTGTTGTCTATATTGCACACAGGGAATGCTGTACTTTATATAATGGACAGGCACTGCTGTTCTCTATATTATACACAGGAACTTCTGATCTCTATATTACATATAGGGATAGCTGCTCTCTATATTATGCACAATGACTCATGTTCTCTACATTGTACACAGGGACTGCTGTTCTCTAAGATATACACAGGGACTGCTGTTCTCTATGTTATACACAGGGATATCTGTTCTCTCCATTATACACAGTGACTCACATTCTCTATATTGTACACAGTGACGGCTGTTCTCTATATATTACACAGGGACTACTGTTCTTTATAGAGTGCACAGGCACTGCTGTTCTCTAAAATTGACACAGGGACTGCTGTCCTTTATATTATACGCAGGGACTGCTGCTCTCTATATTGCACACAGGGAAAGCTGTTCTCTATATTATACACAGTGTCTCATATTCTCTGTATTGAAAACAGGTACTGCTGTTTTCTATATAATTCACAGACACTGGTGTTCTCTATATTATACACAGTGACTCATATTCTGTATCTTGTACACAGGAGCTGCTGTTCTCTATATTATACACAGACACTTGTGTTTTCTATATGAAAAACAGGGATTTCTGTTCTCTTCATTAAACACAGGGAGTCATGTTCTTTTTATTAGACACAGCATCTGCTGTTTTCATTCTTATACGCAGGGACTGCTGTTCTTTATATTATGCACTGGCAGTGCTGTTCTCTGAAATAGACAAAGAGACTGCTCTTTTCTATTTTATACACACAGACTGCTGTTCTCATTATTAAATACAGGAACTGCTATTCTTGACAATGTACACAGAGACTGCTTTTCTCCATATTATACACAAGGACTGCTGTTCTCTGTTTTATACAAGGGTACTGCTGTTCTCTATAATATACACAGATACTGCTGTTCTCTATATTATACACAGGGACGGCTGTTCTCTTTATAAAACACAGGGATTCATGTTCTTTATATTGGACACAGCATCCGCTCTTCTCTATACTATACACAGACACTGGTGTTCTCTATATTATACACAGGGACGGCTGTTCTCTTTATTAAACACAGGGATTCATGTTCTTTATATTAGACACAGCATCTTCTGTTTGCTATATTATCCTCAGGGACTGCTGTTCTCCATATTGTTCACAGTAAGTACTGTACCCCATATTGTACACAGGGACTGTTGTTCTTTATATTATGGACAGGCACTGCTGTTCTCTGAAATTGAAACAGGGACAGCTATTCTCTATATTATACATCAAGACTGCTGATCTCATGATTAAATACAGGGAATGCTGTTCTTGACATTGTACACAGATTCCTGAAGAAGGGCTTATGCCCGAAACGTCGATTCTCCTGTTCCCTGGATGCTGCTTGACCTGCTGCGCTTTTCCAGCAACACATTTTCAGCTCTGATCTCGAGCATCTGCAGACCTCACTTTCTCCTCAAAGATTGTGTTTCTCTATATTGTCTTCTATCCTCTGTATTGTACAGAGTGACTGCTGTTGTCTATATTATGCACAGGGACTGCTGATTTCTGTATTATAGAGAGGGACTGCTGTTCTTTATATCATACATATGAACTGCTGTTGTCTGTATTGCACATTGGGACTGCTGTTCTCGAAGATAGACATAGGAACTGCTGTTTCTATATTATGCACAGTGACTTCTGCTCTCTATATTACACACAGAGATAGATGTTCTCTATATTGTACACAGGGACTGCTGTTCTCTATATTATACACAGACACTGGTGTTCTCTATATTATACAGAGAACAGCAGTCCCTGTGTCTATCTTAGAGAACAACAGGCCCTGTGTACAATATAGAGAACAGCAATCCCTGTCCAAAATGCGTAAAATAACAGTCCCTGTGGAAACGTGGAGAACAGTAGTCCTTGTATATATTGTAGAGAACAGCAGTCCCTGGGTATAATTTAGAGAACAGCAGTCCAGCATACACTGGAGAACAGCAGAACCTATGTACACTGTACAGAAATGCAGTCCCTGTACACAATGTCTAGAACAGCAGAGCCTTTGTGACTGTAGAGACCAGCAGTACCTGTGTGTAATGTAGAGAACAGCAGTCCCTCTGTACACAATGGAGAACAGCAGTTCTTATGTGTAATATAGGGAACAGCAATTCCTGTGCAAAATAGACAACAGCTGTACCTGTGTCTATTCCATAAAACAGCCATCCCTCTGTACAATACAGAGATCTGCAGTCCCGGTGTAAAACATAGACAACAACAGTCCCTGTGTATAATATAGAGAATAGCAGTCCCAGCACACAATGCAGAGAACAGCAGTGTCTCTGTCCACTGTAGGGGACAATTGTTGCTGTGTATAATACAGTGAACAGCAGTCCCTGTGCATAATACAGAGAACAGCTGTCCCTGTGCATAATAGAGAGAGCATCAGTTCCTCTGCACAATGGAAAGGGCAACAGTCCCTGAGTCTAATATGGAGAACAGCAGTCCCAGTGTATAAGATGTGGAAAATATACAGAAC
>NW_025212994.1:0-5843 GCF_004010195.1 Chiloscyllium plagiosum
TTGGCTGTGGGAAATTGTCCCATAGTGCCCAGGCCTGTGCAGGTTAGGGTGGGTTGGCCGTGGGAAATTGTCCCATAGTGCCCAGGGCTGTGTAAGTTTGGTGCATTAATCAGAGGTGAATGTAGAGTAATAGGGTAGGGGAATGGGTCTGGGTGGGATTCTCTTCGGTGGATCGGCATGGACTTATTGGGCCAAATCACCTATTTCCACATTGTAGGGAATCAATGAATTCTCATTTCCTGGACAGATCCCAGCAGTAAATTGCTCCGGTGTACCCTTGAATAATTAGCTCCCAGCTGTGACCTCCTCTAACGGTGTCTCTGTAATGATTATAATCCAACAGGTCTATGTAAAATCACAAGCTTTCGGAGCGTTGCTCACTTTACCTGACCAAGGGGCTGCACTACAGAAGCTTGTGATTTCAAGTTGGGAAAAGTCTTTGCGTTATGAATGCCTGCATTATGAATCAATCCCACTGAAACCTTTTAGGAGGAGAAAGTGAGGTCTGCAGATGCTGGAGATCAGAGCTGAAAATGTGTTGCTGGAAAAGCACAGCAGGTCAGGCAGCATCCAAGGAGCAGGAGAATCGACGTTTCGGGCATAAGCACTTCATCATTCCTGATTCTCCTGTTCCTCCTGATGAAGGAGAAACCTATTAACCGAGTTACAAACGATGGATCGCACTGATGAGTGGGCAGTCTACAGTACCTGCACGTACTGTGTGCAACACTCAAAACACTGGGCGTTTCCAGCAGGTCACCTCTATTTTAAGTCATGTGCTTTCTGCCCTAATCATGATTTCAAAGTGGAAATCTGATGCATCAAAGGAAAACGATTATGGCTCGAAAGCCAAGTGGAGATAATAAAGCGATCGGAGAGAGGTGAAACGCCAACAAACTTTGGAAAGTTAAAATTCACACCACAACAGGTTATAGTCCAACAGGTTTAATTGGAAGCACTAGCTTTCGGAGCGACGCTCCTTCATCAGGTGACAGTGGAGTACACAATTATAAGGCACAGAATTTATAGCAAAAGTTTAGTGTGATGTAACTGAAATTATACATTGAAAAATACTTCGATTGTCTGTTGAGTCTTTCATCTGTTCGAATACTATGATAGTTTCACTTCTTTCATGTGTAAATCACAAAACTTTTTTTTTAATAAGTTGCACTCTCAGGTTAACTGTAACAATTGATGTTAGCTAGACAATATGCTGAAGGTGTTAGCCCCCTGAGTTCTCAGTCTGTGCCATAATGTTTTAGATTGATTCTAATCTAAAAAGTGAGATAACAGAGTTTTACATGAATTCACGCAATTTTTGAGCAAAGTACAATGTAACTCTGCAAGTACAAATTATAAAATACAAGGGGGCGTTTGTAACTCGGTTAATGGGTTTCAGTGCTGAAAATGTGGGCGGCACAGTAGCACAGTGGTTAGCACTGCTGCCTCACAGCGGCAGAGACCCGGTTCAATTCCCGCCTCAGGCGACTGACTGTGTGGAGTTTGCACGTTCTCCCCGTGTCTGCGTGGGTTTCCTCCGGGTGCTCCGGTTTCCTCCCACAGTCCAAAAGATGCGCAGGTTAGGGTGGATTGGCCATGCTAAATTGCCCATAGTGTTAGGTAAGGGGTAGATGTAGGGGTATGGGTGGGTTGTGCTTCGGCGGGGCGGTGTGGACTTGTTGGGCCAAAGGGCCTGTTTCCACACTGTAAGTAATCTAAAAAAAACAAGGGGAGAGTAATGGAGCATGTAAAAGGCTCTGTCCCTATGAAAGTGACAATTATCACTGAGCAACAGCAGTTTACTTATTGAAATAGAAAGGCTATTGATAATTTGGTTTGACAATCAAAATCAGCGCAATATTCCTATTAGCCTCGGCCTAGTACAAGGAAAAGCTCGAAGCCTTTTCAAAGATTTAAAAGCTGCATGTGCAGCAAGTGAAGGTGCTTGTGATGAAGAATTTGTTGTGAGTAGGGGGTTGGTTCAACCATTTCAAAGGGAGGGTAAGTTTATGAAGGAGTGAGTGCCCACATAAGCGCAGCAAGAGAGTTTCCTGAAATGTTTAATAAAATTATTGAAGAGGGACGTTAAGCAAATAGTTAATGTGGACGAGACTGGCTTATTTTGGAAAAGAATGCTCGAAAGGACATACATTTCAAAAAGAGGGAAAGAAACTGCTCCAGGGTCACAAGGAGAGGCTAATAATGTTACTGTTTGGTGGTAACCCTCAATCAGAGGGCACGTAGCTGAATCATCAAGACATCTCTTCCTGTTATTTGGAAGGCAGGCACAAGGGCTTGGGTCATGATAGCTCTCTTCGGAGATTGGTTCCTGCTGCTGAATATTATCGCTCGGGCAAGCACATTCCTTTCAAAATTCTCCTTGTGCCTGACAACTCCACCCCCGGACATCCAAGCATTTCAGATGACCTTCACCTCAATGGTGGCTGTCTTTTTACCAGCTAACACCACATCACTGTTTCAGCCAGTGGACCAAGGAACCATAACCTCCTCTAAGGCTTACCATTGACGCTGGACCTTCTCACGAGCGGTCAGGGCTACTCAAGAGGGATGTAATGGCCTTAAAGGAGGTCTGGAGGAATGACCACATCAGCAATAGCACCAAAAACATTCATGGGAGGAAGCGAAGGATACCAACGTCAAAGGAGTCTGGAAGAAATTGTGCCCCCAATTCGCGCATGGATTTACAGAGTTTAGAGAGGAGGACATCACCAAAGCCAGGCAAGCTGTGGTTGATATGGGTTAAACATCAATGAAGATGATGTCTTGGACTTGCTTGAATCTCATGCCGTAGAACTGACCAATGAGAACCTTATGGAACTGGAGCAGCAGATGATAACGTTTGAGGAAGGAGGCCGAGACCTAGAAACGCCAGCACCCAAGGAGGTTTTGACAAAGGAGTTATTTGAAGCCTTTCATCTCATTGAAGTAGGAATGGCAAAGATAAACGCAGAGATGTTCACCAGAGTTTACCGGATAGTTACCGACAGCCTCAGCTGCTACAAGACCATTCGTAATGAGAAAGAAAAAGACGCTCTGTTCGAACTGCCCTTGATGTTTACTTTCAGAAACTGACTTCAGCAACGGGCCCACCCCCCCCAATACTACACCCATCATCCAATCAATCAGTCATAAAGTCATCCAGCATGTAAACAGACCCTTCGGTCCAACCAGTCCATGCTGAACATAATCCCAAACTAACCCAGTCCTACCTGCCAGCTCCTGGCCTAGATCCTTCCAAACATTTCCTGTTCATGTATCCATCCAAATGTCTTTCAAACATTGCAATTGTACCCACGGCTGAAATATTAGTAAACTTCAGCCAAAGGTGATGAGTTGATGATTCATCTTGACCTCCTTCTGAGATCCCCAGCTTAATTCCACGTTTTTCATCTTAATTGTAATTCCGGTATGCAAGACATTGACTGGAACGAAGGTAAGTGTTCCACCTTTCATCATCATCTTTTCTATCTCAGTAGTTTAAGTTGAATGTTTTAGGGAAAATATATACTGAGACAAACACTTGACTAATGTTTGGGCGGCACGGTGGCTCAGTGGTCAGCACTGCTGCCTCACAGCACCACTGCCTCACAGCACCAGGGACCCGGGTTCAATTCCCGCCTCAGGCAACTGTCTGTGTGGAGTTTGCACATTCTCCCGGGTCTGCGTGGGATTCCTCCTACAGTCCAAAGATGTGCAGGTTACGGTGAATTGGCCACAGTGGTAGGTGCGTTAGTCAGAGGGAAATATGGGGGTGTGGACTTGTTGGGCTGAAGGGCCTGTTTCCACACTGTAGAGAATCTAATCTAATTGATGCTAGATGTGAACCGTACATACTGTTCCAACTTCCAAACAGCCTTAAGAACAGAACTTGTTTGTACACCAGATACTTCCTGAACCTGTTGGGACTATAACCTGGTGCTGTGTGACTGCTGACTCTGTCCACCCCAGTCCAGCAGCTCCACACCCTCATTATTGTAATCACCCAGCTCAGAGCACTGAGCAGTTTCCTTACCTCCTGTCTCCTCTTCAACAGGGTAGAAAAAAGGTTGAATTTAACAAAGAAAAAGTGTTTTATGCAGCAGACTGTGTGCGGCTCTCGGTGATAACAAAGGGAGCCAGGTTCCTTTAGTTAATAAATTATTTTTATTGTACTTAAAAAAACTTAAGCAAAGATGAAAAGTTTATTAACAGAATATTTAAAGTGCACAACTACCCTTCTTGATAAACACGCGCACGCACATACACCTCTCCAAATTCTGAAAAGATGCTGTAATGTTTCATCTTAAAAAATACTTTGGCTAAGCAACATTGGGGGGTGGGGGGGGGGGACAAAAAAGAAAAGAAATCCTTTGCCACTTGACTTGGGGCCGCGGTCGGTCACTTTGGGTCTCTCTGATTTCTCTCGACGGACTGTGCCAGACCTGCTGAGCTTTTCCAGCGACTTTGTCACTTCCCAAACTTCGTTAAGGCCTCTTCCTGGATCCGTTACGACCGGCTGAGATCGCTTTCACTGGAGACAGTGGCGTCAGTTCAGACTTTGCTGGAAGCACCCCCAGCATCCTGCAGTGATGAGGTCTTTCGGTTTCAGATTGTTCAGAGGGGAAGGTGGTTTCAGGGAGAGGGAGAGTACAGGATGTTGACCTGGAGGTAGATTCTCTCTCTCTCTCTGTGTTCTACGGTCAGAAACCAGGTCTTGGCTCCCCCCCCCCCCCCGCAAGAGTATTGTAAGGAATGCGACTGGAGACACCAAACCTCCTCTTCACAGACGCAACATGCCATAGCCAGCATCTTCCACTTGGGGTTGGGATCAATGTCCAGCTGATATTGGGAATTAGCCTATCTTCCTAACAGGGTGGTGATGGTGTTCCCATGTATCTGCTGTCCTTCTCCTTCTCAATGCACAAACTACTCGGCACTGACTCTTTCCAAGCGAAGGATGGGCCTCCCAGTGTGGTCTGAACTGTGCCCTCAAGTCATTCCCAGCAGCTCCTGGTCTCCACCCTCCTGTGGATCCACCTCTCATGGGTTTGGAAGGCGCTGTCTGAGGACCCTTGGCGAGCCACTACAGGGCATCTTGGAGACGCCCTGTACACGCTGCTGCGACTGAGCGTCGGTGTTGGGGGATGTCGAAGGTAGGTGGGATAACGATCAGGTTGGGGGGGCTGCTTTGTCCTGGGTGGTGCTGAGGGAGCGCCCGCACACTGTCGTATCCCTGGGCCGGCACAACTGAAAGAGCTGATTGGGAGTGTTCCTGCTTCACCGGTCATTGGGAGCTTGCTGTGAGTAAACTGGGTGTGAGCTCCGTCCATGACAACAGCAAATACTCGACAAGGAGTAGCTCCCTGGCCGTAAAGTGACGCTCTGTGTTGGGAGGGTTGCTACGCAAAGGCAAGTTGTTGTTGTTGTACAGCATTTGGCTGGGGGGGGGAAAAGAGGGGGGCTTTGGTGATTCCTCTGGCGCCACCATCTGCTCACCCTGTGGTACTTCAAGGACCTTTCTGGGCAATTTCTCAAAAGTAAACTCAACCGAGGTAGGAACCTTAAACCTTTACGGTTGGAGGATAAATCAACACAGGAATCACTTTGCAGCATCTCTTTGTGCAGCAGAGAGACAGACGCCGTCAAGAGAGTTCTTCAGTGGCTGTGAAGCACTTTGGGATGTTCCAAGGTGAACGGTGCTAGAGAAATGAAGTTCTCGCTGTGTCAGAGACACGGTGGGGGAAGAGAGGGGAATCAGGAGGACAGTGTGCGTGGGGTGGGGCAGTGAGAGAGAGAGAGAGTGCACAGAGGACAGGGAGGAGGAGGAGGGCAGAATGGGACAA
>NW_025212994.1:10182-12145 GCF_004010195.1 Chiloscyllium plagiosum
GTCACCCCCTACACCTCCTCCCTATCTGTCACCCCCTCCAGCTCCCTACACCCCCTCCCGCCCAACACCGTCCAGTCCCCTCCAACCCCTCCCTATCTCTGTCACCCCCTCCAGCCCCTACATCCCCTCCAGCCCCCTATTCCCCCCTCCCTATTGCTCCTGGTGACGCTCTGATGGAGGGATGGGAAACGTACCTGAGACCAAGAGACCAGGTGCAGTGCTACAAGCTCTCGTGCGGGATCACGGCCGCCTCTTCACTGCTGTGCAGAGCGGTCTCTGTAACAGATGACAGAAGGCACAGGGGGCTGTGACACCTGCTGCTCGGAAGCCAGAGGGAGAGGGCGGGAGCATCGAGGGGACGGGTTTGCTTAGTCTCAGCGGCGTGCCCTTCCGAAAGGGGGATACTGTCACCCCGCGCGCTCCCATCGTCTTGCCCCCTCCTCCGGCAACTCTGTGGTCCACTCCGAGCAACAGCCGCCCAATGAGATCACTGGGTCGGGTCTCTTGCCTGTGGCCAATCAGCACTCACCGTAAGGTGGGCATTTCCCCCGCAGAGGCCAGGCAAGCTGTCACACTGACCCCCCCACCCCCCCCAACATGACCTGCACCAAAACAGCGCTGGTCTGTCTCTGTCTGTCCTCTTGGAAAGACTCTCCCTCCACCATCGAGGTGAAGTCATAAAAGACAAAACATTTCATCTCAAATTGTTGACTCTATCACATCTCCTTGACACTGGACTCCTTTGACCATGAATTCTGTCAGCATGATCTTACCCTCCACAGCTAGCTGATGAAGGGGCAGCGCTCTGACAGCGAGTGCTTCCAAATTAAACTGTTGGACTATAACCTGGTGTTGGGTGATTGTTAACATTGGCAAAGTCTGATAGCCCACCAGGAACTGTCCACGGTGCTGAATGTACTGACTGTGAGCAATTGGCAGACAGGGACAGAGAGAGAGAGAGAGAGAGAGAGAATAACAGAATGAGAGAGGGGACACAGAGAGACAGAGACACACTGAGAAAGACAGAGACACACACACACACACACACGAACAAAGCAGGTCCGGTTTTGTCCCATTCTGGAGGTGGTGTCCCACATACTGACACAGTCGTGTAGGGAGTAAACATCCCCTTCTAGACTGATTCCGGAAGGAGAGGTCAGCTCCACACGCATCCCACAGGGCAGCAGAGCATGGTGGATAGAGGAGGAATCTGGAGGTGTGCGTGTGTGTCTGTGTGCGTGCGTGTGTGTGTGCGCGCGCGTGTGTGTCTGTAGACACACAGCAGGAATTCTCTGACTGCACTGAGAACTACCTTTCCATATTCCACAAGAAAACAATGCAGGAAGGGGATTGTGTGGACGTATACGTGCACAGTGGACCCTTACAGAGAGGTGGACGGGGAAGAGGATAGAACATTAGCTGAAGAGGATTCAGAGGTACAGACACTCAGTCACACACGAACCCATGGGCACACAGAGACGCCCATACCCGCACAGACATTACCTGAGTCAGACTGCCAGGACATCGAGGTGTGTTCCTCATGACTCCTCACTGATGGTTGGGAAATCGGATCCCCATCCATTCCACCAGCCACATCGTTCTAAACCCAACAAACAGCATCTTGTTAGTACAATGCAGAACCTGGCCTCCCGTCCTATAGGACAGATGGTGGGTTACTGCTGGGAAACACAGGAGATGGCACACACCTGGGATTATAAACAGAAGTGGTACTATCAAATAGCCTGGGACAGCTTACCCTGAGAGAGAGAGAGAGAGAGCTGACCTGATCAATGTGGTTTAACCTACAGAACAGATCATCTGGGTAACAACTGCAGAGTGCGGAGAGACCAGAACGAGGGCACTGTCAACACAGGACACTGACTATCGCATTGAGAACTCAGGAGAAAAGTCTCCCAAGAGCTGGGAGAACACGGTGACATGCTCCCTCAGGGGAGTGGGGGGG
>NW_025212994.1:13036-29978 GCF_004010195.1 Chiloscyllium plagiosum
GAAGGGCTTTATCCGCTCCTCCACACTGCGGAAGCACCAGCTGGTCCACACGGGGGCGGGGGGGGGGGGGGGGGGGAGTTGGGGGGAGGGGGGGGGGGGTGGGGGGGGGGGGGGGGGGGTGGGGGAGGGGGGGGGGGGGAATGGGGGACTCGGTCCTACGTGGGAGATAAATAGCAGAGATAGACTAAAGTGGGGAGCTGAATAAGCTCATGGTGGGGTGGGGAAGGAATGGAAGAACAGAGGGGTGCAGGGCAGGGTTTGAGGGGGCTTGTCTCTTAAATGTTCCTAAATAATATATTCTGTACACTCATACCATATTGTGAAGACCTCTCAGGCAGCACTGTCCAAACCCATGGCCACTTCCATCTAGAAGGACAAGGGGCAGCAGATACACGGGAACACCACCCCCTGCCAGTTCCCCTCCGAGCCCCTCACCATCCCATGTTGGGAATATATCGGCCGTTCCTTCAGGGTTCCTGAAACGGCACTGTGGGGGCCATCCCTACACCACTGCAGCAGCTCAGCGCTCCCCCCAGCCCCTGCACTTACTGCAGGAGCAGTTAGGGGTGGGTGATAAATGTAGTCTGTACCGCCTACACCCTGTCCCTGATGAGGGAATAGGGGAAGGGGAACGCCAGGCCGAGGGGGCAGTCCCGAGGGCGAGTCTGTGAGCCCCGGGGTGGGGGAACGCCAGGCCGAGGGGGCAGTCCCGAGAGCGAGTCTGTGAGCCCCGGGATGGGGGGTGGGGGGAACGCCAGGCCGAGGGGGCAGTCCCGAGAGCGAGTCTGTGAGCCCCGCGGTGGGGGGGGAACGCCAGGCCGAGGGGGCAGTCCCGAGAGCGAGTCTGTGAGCCCCGCGGTGGGGGGGGAACGCCAGGCCGAGGGGGCAGTCCCGAGAGCGAGTCTGTGAGCCCCGGGGTGGAGGTGACGGGGGGAAAGGGGAACACCAGGCCGAGGACGCAGCACCCAGAGCATTACCAGCAGCTTCTGCAGGGAGACTGTGGTGGGCTCACTCCCGGCTGTGGTTCCCACTGTTCGAGGGCACCGGGTAGCATGTCCCAGACGGATCAGCTCCTCTCCAATATCCAGGTTCTATCAGCAAAGCAAAACGGGGTGGGAGCAAGGGAAATGGAGGAGGGACAGAGAGAGAGAAGAGGGAGACTGTGGTGGGCTCACTCCCGGCTGTGGTTCCCACTGTTCGAGGGCACCGGGTAGCATGTCCCAGACGGATCAGCTCCTCTCCAATATCCAGGTTCTATCAGCAAAGCAAAACGGGGTGGGAGCAAGGGAAATGGAGGAGGGACAGGGAGAGAGAAGAGGAGGGACAGAGAGAGAGAAGAGAAGAGAAAGAGAGAGAGAAGAGAAGAGAAAGAGAGAGAGAGAGAAGAGAAGAGAAAGAGACAGAGAGAGAGAAGAGAAGAGAAACCACACTCAGAAGCTTGTGGGCTCATGTTCCACTCTGGAGATTTCAGTATATAACCTCAGATGGCATAGTAAATGTTAGCTAGGACATCAAACCAAAGTCCTGCCTGTCCTTTCAAATATCCTAGGACACTTTTAAGGAGCAGTGGAGTTTTTATATTGTCTGGAGAGAACTTATCCTACACCCAACATTGCTAAAACAAATGATCAAGTCATTCATGGGACTATGTGCTATATTCATTTTGATTACGTTATAACTGGGACTGCATTTCAAACATATGTCCTTTGTGAAGCGAGTTTAGTCATTCTGAGGAGGCACATAATTTCAGTGATTTCTTTTCAGTGTGGTTCAAAAGCATTCCAAAGTGTAAGCTGAACAGTCTCTAATTTATTTAAAAAGAACACTGAAATAGTTTCTCATTTATTTCAGAAACACGAATGACATCTGGTTAATGAAAAACATATTTTAAATCAGTTTATACATTTTGTTCTACAAATAAGTATTAACAAATAGGGTGGAGATATCACAATTACTTTACGAGTAAACTGAACTGAACAATCGGAGGAGTAGAACTTGCTGGACAGCAGAAGGCTGATTGGGACTGATGCTGTTGTTCTACATGACAGTTTGATGATTTCTGACTTGAAACGTATAGAATACTTACTGAAATGCTCCTGAATAATCATAATAGGGTTCGTTATGTGATCGCTGGCAGTGATTTGTTCCTGTTCCATTGCAGAGTTTACAAAGACGAGGGAAAGTTTTAGGGGCACCTGGAACACAGCTGCTGGAAAAGAATTGTGCCACAACTGGAGAGGGAAAAGAAAAGAGAAATTAATGCTTAATAATCAAATATATGAATCAATAGAGGAGACTTTCCAGAGTTGACAACCAATATAGCAGGATTATTTGGGTGTAGTGAATTTTGAAAAATTAGGCACTTTGGGATGCTTGATCTGATTTTTCTCTTCTGCAGAAATGAAGGGGAGGAGAAACTGGAATATTCCTTTATGCAGAGGTTCTGATCTACCCACTTCTCCAGTATTTGCTTCACACAAACAATCTAGTCTGGCTGGGCAAAGATTCAGCAAAATCTACCCTTCTCAGTTTAAAGGCCAGACTCACAGGCCGGTGGATAACAGTTATGGATCACAGAGGAGCTCATAACTTCTGCAAAATAAGCACTGAGGGTACGCTGGGGATTACTTGTGGAAAAGCACAAAACCTATTCTTACACATTTAACAACAGATGAGGTGATGCATGTATTAGAGTAACAGAGAAAGTAACATAGAATGAGATTTAAAAGTAGGCAAAGACAAAGAATGAAACTCTTGTCGAAAATCTGAGATAGAACCGGAAAATGTTGAAAATATACAGGTGAACATTTCAGGTAAGGAAAATCGAAATTTCTGTGTCCATCAGTTCTGAAACACCAATCATGTGAATACATCATGTTAAGAATGGGTAGGTCCAGTCTGCCCCTGAGAATCTGGGAATTCTAGCAACAAATGTTCTAGATTAATGATAGCAACACTCTCTAATACTTAATATAAGTAAATGAGACGTAATTTTCATCTCCTTTCTCAAATGTGGAACTTCAGTTTCTGCAATCTTTCCTTGCATGTTCTCGCTTTACACAATGAATGTTTTCATCAGTCTTTTCTGCACCTTCTTTACTGCGTCAACTCCTTGTTTGTGACATGATAATCAAAGTCAAAGACTATAATCCAGGTTGGATATGCTATTTAAAGCTGTAAAAATGTCAGTGTCTCATCACAAATACACACAGTTTAAATATTTGGAAAGAAGCAAGCTTTAAATGCATTAGTGATGTCAGGGACAGCGACGGGGCCAATTCTATTTGCTGTTAGATAAATAGACTGGCATGATGTATGAGCAGAGAAAAGAGAAAGTAAAGGGCAAGAGAGGAGTAGAAGAATAAAGAAAAGTATGAAAAACTGAAATGGAAAGAAGAGGCAGAGAGGAGAAAGTGAAAAAAGAAGTATGCAAAAGGATTTACAAGGATGCCACCGAGGTTGGAGAGTCTGAGCTATAGAGAAGTGCTGAATAGGCTGGGGCTATTTTCCCTGGAACATCAGAGGCTGAGAGATGACCTTATAAAGGTTTTAAAATCATAAGGAGCATGGATAGGGTGAATAGCCAAGGTCTTTTTCTCAGCTTAGGGAAATACCAAAACTCCCCTATGTTTCATGTAAGAGGTGAAAGATATAAAAGGGACCTAAGGGGTAAATTTTTCTCACAGAGGATGTTGCGCGTATGAAAGGAGCTGCCAGAGGAAGTGGTGGATACTGGCACAATTACAACATTTAAAAGGCACCCATTTGGGTAAATGAATTGGAATGGTGAAAAATAAGACTAGATTAATTTAGGATATCTGGTCAGTATGGATGAGTTGGACTGAAGGATCTGTTTCCATGCTGTACATCCCTTTAGTTTTAAGAGTATGAGAGAGCAAAAGGGAGGCAAGGGTAAGGGAAAAGGTAAGGACAGGAAGTAAAGAAAACATTTGGTAAGGAGGGAATTTTGAATGATTGAGTGACACAGGACTGGAATTATGCTAAGTGGACTCCTGAAACCCCAGCACAAATACTGGAGGTGAACCTGTCTTTACTCGGCTAAAATCTTCCTGAAGAATCTAATGAACTGTAGATTCATATAGAGAATTTATTGATTTGAAACTCTTGCCCTCAGTACTGATTTCCATAATCCCAAAGGTTGAGGTAGTGGACTCGATGGGCCGAATGGCCTTACTTCCACTCCTATGTCTTATGGTCTTATAGTTAGCGTGTGGTTTCCTAGGTCAGATTTGGTGCCCGGGCAGAAATGATAAGGGAGGGACTGAATGACTGCAGTCGCTTTCTAACTTGTAAAGTTGGCAAATGGGGACCTTTAATGCCCAGATGCTGACCTGAATTAACTTGAGACAGGCTTGACTTGGCCTTTCCAGATCAAAACAGGCTGTTTGAATGCACAACTGGGAAGTGAGGTCCCATGCCTGTTGTAGGGCTCCAACTGCCACTTTGAAAGAGAAACAAAGAGCACTCACACACCAGGTGGGAGTCCATCTCTTGACATATCCAGGAGATCAACTTATGAATCCAAAAGGGCTCATTGGAGGTATTACCAAAAAGATTATTACTTTGGGGTTTGTAATGTCGTTTGTGAAACCAAATATGGCTAATTCATTAAGTGCTGACAGCATATTCAATCTGACTAGCATTAACAATCTATTTCCAGTCAACACTGTTGTTTGAATTGATCTAGTGTGAATACAAACATGGAAAAGTTCCTAGCAAAAGAAAGCAAAACCAGACATTACATTTTTCAATGGGATCTTCGTTATTGAAACTTTCTCCAAAACGTTTCAGAATGGTGCCAACTGGGATATTCCATCCAGCAGATTTACCCAAACCAGTGTGGCATGACTTCTTGCCCTTCAGCTGACTGATATCAAAGCCACTGCCTTTCTTTACCACTGCTACAGCATAGTAGCAGGATTCGCCTGTAACACACAAAATGCACTGTCAATAATTAGATCACAGCAAAATCTTATTTCCACTTCATATCCAAGTATCTGCATCAACCACATTAATTCTTTATGGCATTTTTACAATGAAATAATGTGAATCCCTGTTAAAATTCTGCAGAGGGATCACAGGTACCAAACTTGGCTAGCAGCTAATGGACTCTGCACAACAATCACCAGACAGGGTCATCCCCTCCCAGTCCAGGAACACTTCAGCGGTAAGGGACATTCAGCCTCGGATCTTTGGATGACCATTCTCCAAGGTGGACTGTGGGATACTCAACAACGCAGAGTGGCTGAGCAGAGGGTGATAGCCAAGTTCAATTCCTATGAGGATGGCTTCAACCGGGATTCAACTGGGGTTCATGTCACACTACAGGTGACCCCACTACACTATATACTCTCTCACACACACATCCACAAGCACACATACACACACACTCTTACATTCTCACACACTCACACAGACCCTCTCACATACACATGCTCCCTCTCAGACACATACACATACACCCTCCACACTCACACCCACGCACAAACCCTTCTCACAGGTTTATACTGCACACATGCAAACACAACACTCTCTCACGCAGGGTCACACTTACATGCATACACTCATTCTCTCTTTGTCCTTCACATATACCACACACATGCGCACGCGCACACACACACACACAGAACCAGCCCACAGCCCAGACCTTCACTCAGCATCTCCTGCTCCACTGCACCAATTCCTGGGTGAATGGTAACCCTCCCTCCCAAGGATGTTGATATTGGGGGCGAATCATTGCTGGTGATGCTATCAAACATCAAGGAGCGATGATTAGATTCTCTCTTGTTGGAGATGGTAACCGCCAGGATGTTGACAGTGGGGGGATCCAGTGACAGTAACACCATGAATGTCAAGGGGGTGATGGTTAGATTCCCCCTTGTTGGAGGTGGTCAGTCATTACTTGCCTCTTGTGTGGCATGACTGTTACCTGCCAGTTGTCACCATAAGCCTGGACAGTGTCCAGACCTGGCTACATTTGGGGAGTGAGTGAGTGTGGATGGGTAGAATGGGGAACTCGCTCCCATTGGGAATGCGTCGAGGTAGAATGGGGGACCCGCTCCCATTGGGAATTGGTCGAGGTAGAATGGGGAACTCACTCCCATTGGGAATGCGTCGAGGTAGAATGGGGGACCCGCTCCCATTGGGAATGCGTCGAGGTAGAATGGGGAACTCGCTCCCATTGGGAAAGGGTCGAGGTAGAATGGGGAACCCGCTCCCATTGGGAATGGGTCGGGGTACAATGGGGGATTCGCTGACATTGGGAGTGAGTTGGGGTAGAATGGGGGACCCGCTCCCATTGGGAGTGAGTCGGGGTACAATGGGGGACCCGCTTCCATTGGGAATGGGTCGGGGTACAATGGGGGATTCGCTGACATTGGGAGTGAGTTGGGGTAGAATGGGGGACCCGCTCCCATTGGGAGTGAGTCGGGGTAGAATGGGGGACCTGCTCCCATTGGGAGTGAATTGGGATAGAATGGGGGACTCACTCCCATTGGGAAAGGGTCAAGGTAGAATGGGAGACCTGCTCCCATTGGGAGTGAATTGGGATAGAATGGGGGACTCGCTCCCATTGGAAATGGGTCGGGGTACAATGGGGGACCCGCTCCCATTGGGAGTGAGTCGGGGTACAATGGGGGACCCGCTCCCATTGGGAATGGGTCGGGGTACAATGGGGGACCCACTCCCATTGGGAGTGAGTCGGGGTAGAATGGGGGACTCGCTCCCATTGGGAAAGGCTCGAGGTAGAATGGGGGACCTGCTCCCATTGGAAGTGAATTGGGATAGAATGGGGTCTCGCTCCCATTGGGAATGGGTCGAGGTAGAATGGGGGACTCGCTCCCATTGGGAGTGCGTTGGGGTAGATTGGGGGAGAATGAGGCACTTGAACAAATGGGGACTGAGGGGGGTAGAATGGGGGACTCGCTCCCACGGGGAGACGTCAAGGTGAGATACATTGACATGGTGGTGGGGAGAGGGATGGGGAAGCTGGATAAACATGATGGACTCGGGGGTGGGGGCGGGGAAGGTGAGAAGGGGGTTTACCAGTTGGGCTGACCCCATGCTGCAGACACTGATTCAGCCCCATTGGTCAGTGGGGCAGGTCTAAAACTCACCGAGTGGCTGGATTCCATCAAGGCAGCATTCCACAGCCTGGAACGGCAGGCTCAGGAAATCACTCCTGCAAACACAACAGGAGGCACCATGACACAGTCACCCCACTGCCCTGCTGCTGGGGTGGGGGCAGGCCATTCAGCCCATCAAGGCCAACCCCGCCACCCTGCAAAGAACATCCCAACCAGAGACAACCTCCCCCCACAACCCTAACCCTGTAATCCTGCATTTCCCACAGCTCAGCCTGTACATCCCTGGACACTATGGGACAATTTCCCACGGCCAATCCACCCTAACCTGCACATCCCTGGGCACTATGGGACAATTTCCCACGGCCAATCCACCCTAACCTGCACATCCCTGGGGCACTATGGGACAATAATATTTTACACACAGGACAGAGAATCCCTCGGGAAAGGGTGACCATAATATTTTACACACAGGACAGAGAATCCCTCGGGAAAGAGTGACCATAATATTTTACACACAGGACAGAGAATCCCTCGGGATAGGGTGACCATAATATTTTACTGTTTGTAAATGAAATTTCGGATCTTAAATCTAAATAAAGGAACTGATGGGGAATTAGGAAAATATGATTGAAGTACAATTGGACAGAGAGGGAGAGAGCGCGCGTGAGAAAGGGGCCATGCCTTAGATCAGAAGGAAAACACTACAATCTCTAATAAATGCTAACATGACAGTTTGAAAAGAATGACAGTCCTGGGCAGTATCAATGTGGATTGTTTAAAGGGTCATCAGGTTTCACACATTTGCTGGAATTGTTTTGAGGTTGTCACTAGCAGATTAGATAAGAGGAAACCAGTGGATTCAGTTCATTTAGACTTTCAGAAGTTTTTCAACGGAGAATGACGCAAAGCTAAGCCAATGTAATTACGGTCACATGGGACTGAGGGAGAGATGATACTGGCCTGGAAAGAAAACCAGCTGGAAGAGGACAGGAAGTAGAGCCTAGGAGAAATGGATCACTCTTGAAGTAGTAAACTTTGACCAGTGGGGTCTCCACGGATTGGATTTATTTACAATTCATATCAACGATTTGGCCGTCAGGATTAAATACAACATTTTCAAAGTTTGCAGATGGCTCAGAGCTGGGCGGGACTGAGTCGTAAGGGGGATGCAAAGACACTGAAGAGATTTGAACAGACTATGTAGTGCAGGACAAACGGACCCAAGTGCTTGGTACAGAATCCTTTGAAGTTTGCGTCACAGGTCGAAAGGCTGGTAAAGAAGACATTAGGATACTTGACTCCTTTGAGTATAGGAGTTGGGACGTCGTGTTGAGGTTGTACAGGACATGAGTGAGACCTCTTCTGGAATATTGCGTCCAGTTCTGGTCGCCCTGTTACAGGAAGGCGATTTTAAGCTGGACAGGATTCAGAAGAGATTTACCAGGATGTGTGCCCACAATGGAGGGTTTAAGGTATCAAAATAGACAGGAAAAAAAATGGGCCTTTTTCCACTTGGAGATTGAGGGGTGACCTTGTAGAGGTTTATAAAATCATGAAGGGGGGTAGGCAAAGTGAATGACAAGAGTCTTTTCCGAGGATGGCGAAAGCTCAAATCTAGGGGGCATACTTTTAAGGGTGACATGGGAAAGATTGGGAAAAAAAGACAGGGAGGGTGTGAGGCAATGTTACTTCTTTTACACAGAGAGTGGCTTGAGTACGGAAAGAACTTCATGAGGTACCATGACAACGTTTAAAAGGTCTTTGGAGGGATGTGGGCCAGGAGCACGCAGGTGGGACTGGTTTACCTTGGGAATATGGTCAGCATGGAGGGGTTGGAACGAAGGGTCTGTTACCGTGCTGGATGAGTCGACAAACGTTTCGCAGGTGGGATACAACAGTGAGCCACGGCAGATCACCCATCTGAGTCAGAAAACAACCATTTCTGAAAGTGAGGGGGGCCGGGGAGGGCTGAGTTACAGAAAGAGCTGGGATGCCCTGGTTCAGGAGCTCCTGAAAGGTAATTCACAGTCACAGCAAGTCATGAACAAGGTAAATGGGATGTTGTCCTTTATTACAGGAGGATGGGAGGACAGCAACAAAGGTACAACGATAATTAGGGCCTTGGCGAGACCACAACGGGAGATGGAGTCCAGTTTTGGTCTTCGCTGCCAAGATGGAGATCAGCAAAAGGTGTCTCAGACCGATCCCTGGGATGGAGGAGAGTGTGAATGGATAGGGACATGGAGACCGATCCCTGGGATGGAGGAGAGTGTGAATGGATAGGGACCCCCAGACCGATCCCTGGGATGGGGGAGAGTGTGAATGTATAGGGACATGGAGACCGATCCCTGGGATGGGGGAAGAGTGTGAATGGATAGGGACCCCCAGACCGATCCCTGGGATGGGAGAAGAGTGTGAATGGATAGGGACATGGAGACCGATCCCTGGGATGGGGGTGAGAGTGAATAAATGTTTGGAATATAAAGAGATGATTCAGTCACGGATTTAGAACGTACAGCACAGAAACAGACCCTTCGGCCCATCCCCTCCATGCCAACCAGATATCCTAAATTACTTTAGCCCCATTTGCCAGCACCCGGCCCCTATCCCTCCGAACCCTCCCAATTCATGTCCCCATCCAGATGCCTCTTAAATGTTCTAATTGTACCAGCCTCCACCACTTCCTCTGACAGCTCATTCCATACACGTACCACCCTCTTTGTGAAAAGGTTACCTCTTAGGTCTCTTTTCTATCTTTCCCCTCTCACCCTAAACCTATGCCCCTCTAGTTCTGGACTTCCTGACTCCAGGGAAAAGACTTTGCCTATTTATCCTATCCATGCCCCTCATAATTTTGTAAACCTCTATAAGGTCACCCCTCAGCCTCCGACGCTCCATAAAAAACAGCCCCAGCCTGTTCAGCCTCTCCCTGAAGCTCAAACCCTCCAACCCTGGCAACATTTTTTCTAAATCCTTTCAAGTTTCACAACGTCCCTCCTATAGCAGGGAGACCAGAATTGCACAGAGTGTGCCAAAAGTGGCCTCGCTGATGTCCTGTACAGCTGCAACGTGACCTCCCAACTCCTCAAAAATACACCGGGGGCTCAGCAGGGTCGGTGCAGGAACAAACCTGTCGCTGGCTGGGGGAGGGGACATAGCCTCCGAGTCAGGGCTCAGGCCATTACAGGCAGAGGTGGGGAGGAACAGCCTCACTCAGTGTGTGGTGAGGCGTTGGAATTGACAGCCCCACTATCAGAGATGACAGAAACGTACCTCTGAGGAAGGGTCACCGATCCCGAAGCGTTAACTCGGATTTCTCTCTGTGGGTCTTGCCCAGACCTGCTGAGCTGTTCCAGCTACTCCTGGTTTTGATCCGCACTCAGTGTTTGCAGCTCTTCTGGTTCCCACCTACCCCAGCGGGGGGGGGCAGGAAGACGGAGCAGGGGAATGTCAGACCGACCTGAGGAGCTGCAGCCGCCCGGTGGGAATTGCGCCGTTGTCCCCGTAGTCCACGTAGTAGAGGTCGGCGTTACCGCTCGCCAGGAAGCCCAGCACTCGCGCCCGGTACCAGGAGCTGTCGCCCGCAAATGGGGCTGCCACAATGTCCCCCGGCTTCGGGAAGAACGCCTCCCCCTGTGGAGAATCGGGAGGTCAGAGGAAGGTGACGGAAACCGACAAAGCAAGATCCCACCGTTCAGCACCACCGCCACCCACCCTCCCCTTCAATGCTTACATCCACGCTGTCCTCATGTTGGGATGCCTGGCATCACACTGGCACTGAAACTCACATACCACCCTGTGCATTAGAGTGACAGGCAAAGCATCTCTCTGGCTTGGCAGTAGGGTGACATTTAATTGTTACAACCTTGGGGAATCGTGTCATACAGCATGGAAACAGACCCTTCGGCCCATCTCGTCCATGCTGACCATGAGACATGGAGCTGTACAGCACGGAAATAGACCCTTCGGCCCATCTTGTGCACGCCGACCCAGATATCCTAAATTACTCTAGTCCTACTTGCCAGCACTTGGCTCATCTCCCTCTAAACCTTACTATTCATGTCGCCATCCAGATGCCTTTTAAACGTTGTAATTGTACCAGCCTCCATCACTTCCTCTGGCAGCTCATTCCATACACGTACCATCCTCTGCGTAAAAATGTTGCCCCTCAGGTCCCTTTCCCCTCCCTCTTTAAACCCATGCCCACTAGTTTTGGTCTCTCCCACCCCAGTGAAAAGACTTTGCCTCTTTATCCTATCTATTGCCCCTCATGATTTTATAAACCTCTATAAGGTCACCCCTCAGCCTCCGACACTCCAGGGAAAACAGCCCCAGCCTGTTCAGCCTCTCCCTATAGCTCAGATCCTCCAACCCTGGCAACATCCTTATAAATCTTTTCTGAACCCTTAAAAGTTTAAACAACATCTATCTTTTAGCAGAGAAACCAAAATTGTTCCGAGGAAGGGTTACATTAACTCTGATTTCTCTCCACAGATACTACCATACATGGTGAGCTTTTAAAGCAACTTCTGGCTTTGTGTGCACACTGTATTCCAACAGTGGCCTAACCAATGTCCTGTACAGCCGCAACATGACCTCCCACCTCCTGTACTCAATACTCTGACCAATAAAGGAAAGCATACCAAACGCTGCCTTCACTATCCTATCTACCTGCAACTCCACTTTCAAGGAGCTATGAATCTGCACACAAAGGTCTCTTTGTTCAGCAACACACCCCAGGACCTTACCATTAAGTGTATAAGTCCTGCCCTGATTTGCTTTTCCAAAATGCAGCACCTCGCATTTATCTAAATTAAACTCCATCTGCCACTCCTCAGCCCATTTGCTCAAGGTCCTGTTGTATCTGTTACAACGCTGTGGCTTTAAGAGGTTATTTTGTCCTGGGTATTTGAAGAGCAGTTGTGAGGCAGAGGCTGTCAGTAAGAAAGTAAACAGCTCGAGAGGCCTTGGGGGATTTTCTTCAAAAAGTTGAAAGCTGTGTGTGTGACCAGCTCTCACAGACCAAACTTTTTTTTAAAAAAAGCTATTGGTGTCTCAACAGAGTTGGGACCCCAATCTCCTGGCTGCTACACTCCTAAGTATTCTCTTCCTCCTGGATTGGAGAACTGCACATGAGAATCGGGGGCTTAATTTGCCTTTATTTTTGCCAAAGGGGTGTGTTTATGGGACGGGACTGTATTGGAGCAGTTAATTAGTAAGACTCACTGTAACTGTTATTCTGTTAATAAAGTTAGTCTAAATTTCTCTTTCTTTGGTTGTATTTTTAACTGCAGCGTTTAAAGAAATGGTGTGTTGCTGAACCTCGAGTAGTTTGACCAGTTGCATCGCGTCAGGAACAGACACTTCACATTTGCCTTAAAGGTCAGGAAATCGAAAGGTCTACGTTTAGTGGGACTCTGGTTGGACTGGGGCTTGGTGTGGGCAGTCAGACTTTGTGCTCACGGAGCTGCGGAAACGTAATGTCAATCCGAAATTCGTTAGCAGACTGTAAGGTCAGTCCTTTCACTAAATTATGACCATCTCACTTTTTTAAAATACTATAAGTGATGGGGTACTCCTTTTCCTATTGCAGTCAGTCCTTCTATAACAGGATGGGGGCGTTCTTGGGCAACCCCGTGCTAGTGAAACATTGCACTTAGAAACGACGTAATCGCAATGCAGCCCACACGCGGTTTAATAGTTGGTGATGTAGGAACAGCGTTCCCCAATCCGTCAATCCCAATCCAGCCCACATGCGGTTTAATAGTTGGTGCTGCAGGAACAACGTTCCCCAATCCGTAATCCCAATCCAGCCCACATGCAGTTTAATAGTTGGTGCTGTAGGAACAGCATTCCCCAATCCGTAATCCCAATCCAGCCCACATGCAGTTTAATAGTTGGTGATGTAGGAACAGCATTCCCCAATCCGTAATCCCAATCCAGCCCACACGCGGTTTAATAGTTGGTGCTGCAGGAACAACGTTCCCCAATCCGTAATCCCAATCCAGCCCACATGCAGTTTAATAGTTGGTGCTGTAGGAACAGCATTCCCCAATCCGTAATCCCAATCCAGCCCACACGCGGTTTAATAGTTGGTGCTGCAGGAACAACGTTCCCCAATCCGTAATCCCAATCCAGCCCACACGCGGTTTAATAGTTGGTGATGTAGGAACAGCGTTCCCCAATCCGTAATCCCAATCCAGCCCACACACTGTTTAATAGTTGGTGATGTAGGAACAGCGTTCCCCAATCCGTCAATCCCAATCCAGCCCACACGTGGTTTAATAGTTGGTGATGCAGGAACAACGTTCCCCAATCCGTAATCCCAACCAGCCCACACGCGGTTTAATAGTTGGTACTGCAGGAACAGCGTTCCCCAATCCGTAATCCCAATCCAGCCCACACACTGTTTAATAGTTGGTGCTGTAGGAACAGCGTTCCCCAATCCGTAATCCCAATCCAGCCCACACGCGGTTTAATAGTTGGTGATGTAGGAACAGCGTTCCCCAATCCGTAATCGCAATGCAGCCCACACGCGGTTTAATAGTTGGTGATGAAGGGACAGCGTTCCCCAATCCGTAATCCCAATCCAGCCCACACGCGGTTTAATAGTTGGTGATGTAGGGACAGCGTTCCCCAATCCGTAATCCCAATCCAGCCCACACGCGGTTTAATAGTTGGTGATGTAGGAACAGCGTTCCCCAATCCGTAATCCCAATCCAGCCCACACACGGTTTAATAGTTGGTGCTGCAGGAACAGCATTCCCCAAATCCGTGAAAACAAAACGTGTGTTATAACAGAACAACCTGCCTTCCTCGTTGTATCCGAGATTTGTGCCCAAGGCGGCACCATCAGAGGCGGTCATTGTATAAACGTCTCACTGTACTCCTGAACTTCTGTACTGGCGTACACATGATAATAAAAGGGCATCCTGTACTGCCTTCTAGTAATATTTTGGAAGTCAGGGTGGGTCTGGTCCATAGCCAATCAGAGATAACCTTTTTCACTCCCCATGACATGAGTGAAAGTGAAACCCCCTGTCAATTGGAAGCCTTGAGTTTGTGAGCGAGCCCAAGTGCACCCACTCATGCTTCCCCCCAAAAAGACCCAGAGTTAGTGCCCCCCGCTGGGCACACAGCAGGCAGCTCTGCTCCAGGTCCACCACACTTGCCTTGAAGAAAAACAGGGCAGAATGAATCCCTCTTAAGGGCACGTTGTGTCACATCACAACAACGCCCCTTCCTTCCTTCCTCGGGAAATTCGGCATGCCTGTGAAGCGCCCTCACCAACTGCTCCAGATGCCCCATTGACAGCAAACTGTCCGGGTGCACAGCGGCCTGGTGTGGCGACTGTCCTGCCCAGGATCTTAAGGAACTGCAGAAGGCAGTGGGCCCAGCCCAGACCATCGCGGACTACCACTTCCCATCCACGGACACCATCTACACGTCTCAGTGCTGCGGAAAGGCTGCCAACATCGCCAAAGCCCCGTCGCACCCCGGTAACACTCTCCTACAACCTCTCCCATCAGGCAGGAAATACAGAAGTCTGAACAGTCAGACAGACAGACACACACACCCACCCCCCAACAGGTTCAGGAACAGCTTCTTCCCCTCCTGAATGGACCTCTCTAATCTCAAGTAGTGCTGACCTTGCTAATGTCGCTGTTGTCTACTGTACGTCCCAGTGCAATGTAACCTCTGTGCCTCTGTCGAAGTCTCTCTGAGCTGTCCCTCCTTGCTGACCACATTTTGTCTGTACTGCTTGCAAACAAAGCGTACTTCGGTCCATGTAAGAATCAAAATAAAAATCACCCACTAGTGAGGGGGTGGGTTTTCTGAGACTATGACAGCTTCCAATGGGTTTGAACGAGATCGCTGGGAGATTACAGGCCTGGCTCCCCACGGATGACAAACCCCGGGACCACCGCCCCCCCCCCACACCGGAGGAGAAACACCTCATCTTCCGCCTCGGGACCCTACAATTGCACAACGTCACGTTCACCAGATTCCTCCCCACCCCATCTCAGATCCAACCCTCCGACTTGACACCGCCCTCTTGACCGGACCCTACCCGATCACCGTCCCAACCACCACTGCTGCCCCATTTCTCACCCCCCCTCCCCAGTCCTGGCTGAAACATCGACTCTCCTGCTCCTCGGATGCTGCCTGACCCGCTGTGTTTTCTTTCCCCCCAGCGCCATCGGGTCTCCATTCCCCTCCCCCCCCTCCCCCCGCTCCCCCCCCCACCAGCTGACTCCACTCACTGTCCCGGAGAGTCCGCTGTAGTACCGAGACATCTCCCTGGTCAGGTTGTCCAGCTGAAGGCAGCGGGAACCCAGGATCTGGATCCAGAAGTGACTGGGATTCTCCGAGGCAGAGACGTAGACCTCCAGGTGCTCGTCGGCCGGGAAACCGAAATCCGGGCTGGGGACTGGGGGGGGGGGGTGGTGGGGGAAAGAGGGTGGGAGGCAGAGAGCGTCGGATTCCCGAAGGGCAGACAGGGCAAGGCAGAACGAGAAAAGACAGCCACTGGTTAGTGAAGCAGGGAGGCGACGCCGGGGAAAACTTCCGCGTTCCCAAAGGATTACAAAAAAATAAAGGGGGGAAAGGAAAACTGGTGTCCGAAATCCAGAACGCGAGAGGGGCGGCGGAGATGGATACCAGGGAGAGAGGAAGGAAACAGGGCAGGATCTTGGCGAGAGAGGGAGTGAGCAAGGCGGGATAAACCAGGATAACGCAATTGATGAACCAGCCACCGGCGCAACGAGCCGAGCAGCCTCTGCCTGACGTCAGCAGAACAGGAGAGAGGCCCTTCAGCCCATCTGTTGCTTGGTCTTTGTTGGCAGGGAGAGCCGCGCTGGAAGGCGCCAACCCCTCCCGGGTCCTTACTCTCGAATTTGGAGACCGGGCTGGCGTTGTTTGGCGTCGGGCCGTCTTTCTCGGCAGCTGCCGGCTCCTCCGGAGGTTTCCCGGTGAACGCGGAGTCTGTCTCACTCTCTCCGGCGTCCGGCGCCCACTCTCCGTCGCTGGCTGGCGAGCCGCTGCTCTCCTCCCCTGGCGCCCGCTCTGCCCGTCGACCAATGGGGTGTTTGCGCTGCCTCCTCCTGGCCGCTGAGGAGGCTAGCCTCTGGCGGAAAGCCTCCTCTTCGTCCACCTTGGCCAGGATCAGGGCCTGAGGGAGAAAGCAGGCTGGGTTCAGGGACACCGTCGACAAGTCAGAGCCTGGGGACAGGGAGGGAGGGGATGAGGACGGGGAGCCTGGAGGAGGGTCAGACAGAGGGAGGGTTGGAAAACAGGAACCGCATGGCAAGGCATAACAACCCGGGAATGAAGGGGGAGGGCAGACAGATAGTGACAGCACAAGAGACCGACACACACACACACAGCGAGAGCGCGCGACACACACACACAGCGAGAGCGCGCGACACACACACACAGCGAGAGCGCGCGACACACACACACAGCGAGAGCGCGCGACACACACACACAGCGAGAGCGCGCGACACACACACACAGCGAGAGCGCGCGACACACACACACAGCGAGAGAGAGGGAGACCCGCAGACTCAGACAGCATGAGACACCGACTAGAAAACAGGCTTACGGAGACACAGTATTGAGCTGGGAGGGGTGGGGGCAGACAGACAGAGTGAGCGAGCAAAGGAGAGAGAGAGACACACATGCAGGGACGGGAGTGGGGGGAGAGTCACACATCCCCAGACACAGAGGCACACAGACTGCTGTGCGATAAGAAGCAGACTCCTTCCCTCCCACACTCACCTTGGCTGAGGCCACTTCTTGCCTTGTGCCGCTGATCCTGACCAGGCGGTTCACCT